>NW_010259463.1:0-1472 GCF_000690775.1 Eurypyga helias
TTTTTTTTTTTTATTCTCAGAGTTGGAATTTTATGTGTTAACTTCTGTCCTGACCTACACAGGGCCGCCTTCTGAGCTGTGGCCTAGGAGTAGTTGACAGCTAGGCTGGGAGATGCCAGTGTGGTACCAGCAGCCTAGGTTACTTTGGTGCTGCAGTCCGTGAGCAGTGCTCCTGACACTGTTACCTGTGTTGGCACTGAGGGTAGTTCTCTCCACCAGGCTCAGGCCAGTGTAAGAAAGACACTGAGCCAAGTGTTTATTTCCTAGACCCAACCCACATCACCTTACTTGCAAAATTGTAAGTCTAGCTGAGTTTTCTTCCTCATGATTGTTGAGACCGACTCTGCATTTGATGGACTAGAGTACTCGGAACACAGTTTTTCTTGTCTGAAAGAACAAGATAGGTTCAGTTCTGTGCGTTACCTTGCCTGATGAGCTGTCTGCTGGTCTGCACACCTTTCATTCCACAGGCATCCTACAAAATCTCTGCTTCTAGTGAATAACTAGCACATCTTCCCTAAATTAGGAAATGTTTTCAGCCTTACATCTCCCTTCCTGATAAATCATCTTTACTATATACTCTTAAACGTGTCATCTCTTTAGCAGCCTCTTTCCATTTCCCTGGGCAACAGTCCATGTGAAAGAAGTCATATGGAGAATTCTGAACAAGGGCATGATGGATCCTTCTATGAAGGTCTATTTTGTGTGAAATAACCAGTAATGGTTCTAAAGAGGATCAAATTCCTGGTCCCTTCTGTGCAATTTAATGCACTTCTAAGTGGAATCTCTTGATGCTTTTTGTGCTTTTGAAAAGGCTGTATTGTGTCACAGTGCTGGTTTGACCACTGCTTGTTGAATGTCCTGGTAGGCCTAAGTGCTACGCTGATCTCTAGCTGCTCTTCAGAATCCTACCTCGTCAGCTATATTGCTTTCAGAAAGTACTCTTCAACAGCAGAATAGTTGCTACTGCTACTTTCCATGCAGGGAGCTCTTTCTCCCTTATATTTTTGCTTCTCCAAAAGCCTTTTGTGTGGGATCTTGTATTAGTGTCCTAGGATTAAGATTGGTTAACTTTGCATATGCTAAGTTGTTTTCTTTCAGAACCAGAGTTGCTCTGTTTCAGAATTAAGTGTAAAATTTGGCAGTTGAGGTCCACAGAATTCACACTTAAAATAGATACAGAGGGCAGCAGGACGTGCATTTTTTGAGCATTGCACCACTTACTGTTGAGATCATTGGTTCTTGCAGTGCTCATGCTCTGTTCTAACAACATAGGTCCACCCATCCATGACCATTATCCATGATGGACCTGTCACTCAGAGTTAAACAGTAAGTTAATGCTGAAATGCCTGTTGGTACACACCGGGCAGAACAGTCCCCTAATATGTACCTGCTGCTGAAGATTTACTTTTTTGCCTCAGCCCTTTGGGAAAAAGGAGCAACAGAGCTTCCTTTCATAGAATCATAGAATC
>NW_010259464.1:0-2771 GCF_000690775.1 Eurypyga helias
GGGAGCGGGGGGAGGCCCCGGTCCCTGTGTCCCACGGGGGTTCCATAAAGACCCTCCCGGGCGTGGCGCGTGCCTCATGCCCAGGCGCTGATGAGACCTTTGGGATGCCAGAGTCAGTGTGTGAGGTCCGGGCACAGCGGGAAACGGGCTTTTCTCCCTAACACTGTTTTGGCTCACACACATAAACTAGGGGCCCCTGAAGCTCATTTTCCGATCAGCAATACTTCCACTGTTGTGCTCGACTTGACCAAGCGTGCTGGCTCTGTTGTCACAATCTCAGGTTGTTCTCCTCTTAAATTTTCTTTCAGCTGCTGGTTTTTCAGTCTTCTGCACGTCTGGGTCTGAAGCTGCCTGCGGAGCTTGGCAAGGTAAGCTGGAGGCTCTCGACAAGTGGGTTTTCTATGTTAAACGGATGTTTAACAAGTAAAGCAGTACTTCCTGGTTTGTGCTGTATTAACTGCACAGTTCTACTTATCCGGCTGTTTTTATGTTTAGAATCAATTTTTTTCCCAAGTGGTATATGGAAACCATGCAAAAAGCATAGGAAAAGGTGCTTGGACCTTGTTATTTCAAATGTGGTTACACCCATCTAACAGTCATGGAATCATGGAATGGTTTGGGTTGGGAGGGACCTCAAAGATCACCCAGTTCCAACCCCCTGCCATGGGCAGGGACACTCCACTAGGTCAGGTTACTCCCTTCCCTCCAGCATGTCCTCGCACCACACAGCTCGGTGTCACATCAAACTGGCTGAGGGTGCCCTCGATCCCACCATCCATGTCACCAACAAAGATGTTGAACAGCACCGGTCCCAATCCCGGCCCCTGAGGACTGCCGCTCGGCAGTGGTCTCCACTCGGACATCGAGCCGTTGACCACAACTCTGAGTGCGGCCATCCGGCCAGTTCCATATCCACCAGGTGGTCCATCCGTCAGATCCACGTTGTGCTGCGATGCATTTGGAACGATACAAAAGCTAAAGGCGCAGTTTTGGAAAGCCTTTTCCCAGGCTTCTCGACTTCTTTAGCAATTTTTATGCTTGTTTTCTCTGAAAGTTTCGCAGCGGAGCATTCAGCCCTCCTAAGCCGTCGGTCTCCTTACTACGGAATTCTTGGGGGGAATGGAATCCGGTTGAACTGAGGCTGGAGGTGTCGGGAAGGTTTTGCTCTCTCCAGCTAGCCGTTGCAGCTGCTGCTGTGAACAGTGGCATCAGTTCGATACCCTACTCGCCGTGGCTGGGCTTTTCTGGTCACTGGTTGTGGCAGATACGTTTCCGTTAATATCCCATCGCTTCCGGAAGGAAGTCATGCCTGGTGACACGGGCGTGTTCTCTTCTTGCCCAGCTCCTCTGGCTCTGTTCTGGAAGTGTGGGATCACTTGATATGGGCTTGGTTCAGTCTTTTTGTGACTGTTCTCTCTCAGAAGCATTTCAGAAGGGGCGTGTAGCTGCTGCCGCGTTGTTCCTTCTCTGAGGTGTGTTCCCAGGGCTATGGCACGGGGGCCAGTGACGAGCCCATGCATGAACCGTTAGCCTGGGAGCTTGGCTCGTGGTCCCACTCCCCTCTCCAAGCCTCTGAGGCCAGAGTTCTTGTGGAGGTTCCGTAGCACAGCGTGTCCCTTCTGCTGCAAGGGCAGAAGCTCTTCTCTCCAAACTACCCTTGGAGCTCCACAGTGTCCCACAGAGCTCTGGGCAGGAGTCTTGGACTCTGCAGTCTGGATCTAGCAAAGCCTGTTCCTGGGAGCTACGGGCAGTTTTCGATACCAGGAGCCATGAAGAAAATTCCGTACCTTGCCCCTCCGTTTTTTTTTCCAATTTAGAACCATGAATCTGGATTTGCATAAGCACTATTTGCAAGCCGCAATCCACGTTCCCAGGGCACCAAACGACGTTTATGCTTGGGGTGTAGTTTACCTGCCAGTAAACCATTCAGTCCCGGCGCCAGCTGAGCGAGCAGGAGTGGAAGGAGGAGGCATCTCTGCCTAACTGGGCACCCACAGCTCTACTGCTGGAGAGCGAACCGGGTCGTGGGAGGGTCAAACAACCTGGCCTGAGGTCTGCCACGTCCTTGCATGATTCCGGGTTCCGACAACCCAACGGTTCGGCTCGTCTGCTCGGTGTGCGCGCTCCTCGCGGCAGGGACGGTTGCTGTATGTGCGTGCAGCCCAGAGGAGGAAGATCTTGGTTCTTGTTGGTGCCTTTATTTTGGGCAGAGCTGACCAGGATTAAACTGGGGCTCTTTCAGAAAGCACCTTTTTTGAACTGGAGCTGACTGTGAGCTGATGGTGGTAAAACAGGTTCGGGAGGGCCATGGGAGAATCAGTGGATACGTGGGGAGGAGCTGTGGGGACAGGAGCCCTGTGCCTGGGAGAGGAAGATCGTTTCCTGCCCAGATGCGATGGGTCACCACCACGGAGACCTGCTCTCGGCCGAGCGGAGCTCAGCCATGATCTCGGCTCACTGCAGCGTGCAGACGGAGGCAGGAAGAATTACTCAGTGGCAGGGAGCATGTGGAGGGTATGTCCTGCCCTTTTCCCCAGCATGTTGACCCCATCACCTGGGGGTCCGTGCCCGGCTGAACTCCAACACGGACCCTCGGGGAGCCTCCCCGGCGTCCCGTGGCAGCGCCCCGCCACACGCAGCCTGGTCAGCTCAGGTGCCCCAGCGATGCGCTTGCTGCCAGCGGCGTTGCAAGACCTCGCAAGGTCCCTGAACGACCTGTGGAAGTCAGCTTACAGGACCCTGTAAGCTGCCTCTCTACTCTGCTCTGGTGA
>NW_010259465.1:0-17305 GCF_000690775.1 Eurypyga helias
ACAATTACCGAGACACTAGCACAGCTGCAGGAGCATGTTTTAGCAGTGCTTGCTTAGTGGATGAGATCTAAACCCCCTTACTTTCTGTCCTTGGCAATCCCACATGGCACTCTTCCTAAGGGTACTACTACACAATCTTAGAATTCAGAATGAAATTTCCTTATAACATCTGTTATTTAAAGTGATTGACTTACTATGACACACAAATTCGTGAAGCGTTCCATATTTTTTAAAAAAAGAGGGCTGGAGCACCTCTCCTATAAGGAACGGCCGCAAGAATTGGGCTTGTTCAGCTTGGAGAAGAGGAGGCTCCGAGGAGACCTCCTTGCAGCCTTCCAGTACCTGAAGGGGGCCTACAAGGGTCCTGGGAGAGGCCTTTTTACAAGGGCCTGTAGTGACAGGACAAGGGGTAACGGGTACACATTGAAAACAGGGAGGTTTAGATTAGATATCAGGAAGAAATTCTTCACAGAGAGGGTGGTGAGGCACTGGAACAGGTTGCCCAGAGAAGCTGTGGATGCCCCATCCCTGGAAGTGTTCAAGACCAGGCTGGACGAGGCTTTGAGCAACCTGGTCTAGTGGAAGGTGTCCCTGGGGTTGGAACTAGATGATCTTTAAGGTCCCTTCCAACCCAAACCGTTCTGTGATTCTATGATTCCTAAATGCATAAGCAGTAAATCTCTTAAAGCCAGTACTAACAACTAATTCCTCAACAGCTACATGACACAAGGATAGAAACGTCCATCACAAAAAGGAGTGTTCCCTGCTCTGCATGACAGGCACTGGGCTTGTTGTCAGAATTGATTCTGAGGAATAACTTCTGTGCCTTCCATTTGCTCACTGTCCTTGTGGATCAGGGAAAGAGGTGGAATGTTGGCTCTAACAGTTTTATCTGACTGTCCCCAGACATAAAAGTATGCAAGGAGTAATATGCTGCTTTGTCCATGGGACAGAGCAAAATAAATGGCCCCTTTTCTCAAGGGTTTGCAGTAGTGTCAGCTCCAGATGACATTCTGGTCAGAGGGGACAGTGCAGCCCCAAACTGCTCTAAGAACTAAACCAGGGCTCTTCACAGGAACAGCAGGAGCAAGAAACTCATTTAGAGAAGCAGCATTTCAACAAGTGCTGTGGTGTGCTACAAGGTCAGTCATTGGTGTTATCACATGAATCAAAGAGAGTTTTTAATCACCTGCTCATATGTGCTGTTGCCTGGGAAATTTAACAAAGACACAGAGTAGTACATTTAGCTGAGGAAAGAAAATAATGATAGTTTAGTTGCATTTAAATGAGATCTTGGTTGTATTTCAAAGCATAATGGAGGTCCAGAGCAATTAGCTGACCTCCTCCAGATGTTACTAAGGTTTTGCCCCTGCAGGCATGACTGTGATACATAGTACCCCCACAAAAGACCCGGCCTCTTCTTTCCCAGAGATAAGCAGCCCCTGGGTGTTGGGTAGCATCTTCCAGTGTGCCAGCCCCAGCTGTAACAAGGGGGAAGCCATTGCAGAGTGGGTTTTGCCCTATAAAGGCTTTAATAATCTGCCTGCAAAACAGGTGCCACGACAACACATTGAACTGGAGTGATAGTACCTGCAGGACGTTTATTGCCAGTAGGGCACACCCCATTTCAGCTAGGCTGTGATTTCATCCCCGTCTGGGAAGGCAAGCTGCTTGGCCAGCAGGTCAAGGGAAGTTATCCTCACTCCTCTGAGCTGGTGAAGCCTCACCTGGAGTACTGTGTCCAGTCTTGGCTCCTCAGTTCAGGAAGGACAAGGAACTACTGGAGAGGGTCCAGCTAAGGACCAGTGAGATTATTAAGGGCCCAGAGCACCTTCCATATGAGGAAAGGCTGACAGAGCTGGGTCTGTTCAGCTTAGAGAAGAGGAGGCTGGGGGAGGGTAACTTATCAAAGCTTATCAGCATCTAAAGGGTGGGTGTCAGGAGAATGGGGCCAGGCTCTTCTCAGCGGTGTCCAGTGACAGGACGAGGGGCAGTGGCCATCAACTGGAAAACAGAAGGTTCAATCTGACCATGAGGAAACCCTTCTTCCCTGTGAGGGTGACAGAGCCCTGGAACAGGCTGCCCAGAGAGGGGGGGGAGTCTCCTTCCCTGGAGACTTTCCAAAGCCTCCTGGACTTGTTCCTGTGTGATCTACTCTAGGGGATCCTGCTCTGGCAGGGGGGGTGGACTAGATGATCTCTAGAGGTACTTTCCAACCCCTACCACTCTGTGAATCTGTGACCAGGCTGCTCTGGTTTAGGGAGCTGTTCTGTGCAGTCCCTCTGTGCCTCACCCAACATCGGAAGGATTACAAGATCCTGAAACCACAAATTCTCCCAGGATCTTAAACTGTATTCCATCTAAACAAGACAAAATTGTAGTTGCTTAATCTGTAGTTTGTACATCTACCTTAGTGTGTATGTGCCTGCTTCTTGTTTGGAGCGCTTGCCTACTTTTCAGATCTGCTAGTCACTAGCTGTATTTCATTAGCCAAACAGCAGCAAAGAGAGGTCATGAAGTCGGGTATATATCCATGGCTAGTCTGCAAACAGGCTCAGGCAGGCTGAGTGGCTCTTCTTGGCCTCTTTTTCCAATTAAGAATGGCAAGACCTGCCTTCATGCAGGCTGGAAGATTTGATTTGGGCACAGACAGTGCATAAAGCAAGCTGAGATAGACGCTGCCTTCGTAGCTGCTCACTGCCAGCACTGAATGGGGATGCTGTCTCAGCAAGCATAAGCAATAGCACGTGGGCCATAACGTGCCAAGTTCTGGCAGCATAAAATTTGCTGTGAGTGCCTCAAGTATAAGGAACTACAGAAATGGTAAGCAGTCTGTTTGTATTACCTGTGGCATGCTTATTTCTGTAGTATTGAGGAAGAAATCTCATTTCCAGACACCGCAAAAACAACACAGGGAAAAGCAACCATGAATGCAAGGCTAAATGTAAGGCTAAACATAAATCCAACTATCCTTACCAAGCTCTCCAGCCTCAGCTGCTGTTATACTCATAAGCCTAATGATGTTGATATATGCCAGCTGGAATATTGGCCCACAGTTCTGAAAAGAGCTAGGAAAAATAATGAAATGGAGGTGTTTAACCTAGTATTTTTTTTTTTTCCCTAAATAAGGAGAAGGATTTAATCCAACCACAGCTGGATGTTCACCCCATTTTAACATGCAGCTTTTATACAAGTAGACCATTTCTGAGACCTGGCTATATTCAAGGGATTCCCTCCTGCCCTGCCTTCCTCCTTTGGGCTGGTAAGACAAAGTTTAATTTATTTATTTGGAAAGAACCATTTTAAGGTTCCAGGATATTTTTGTTGTAATTAGATGGGTTCCTATATTTGCCACGTCACCCAGTGTCACGAGGAAATTATTTACTTCTCTGATCTGCTGTGCAGTATTCCCTGTGCATTGTGATAATCATACAAAAAGTAAAAGGAACGTTTTTCTGTCTATCTCGGGCACTTCACAGCCACTGGCAAATTGCAGCAATCATCAGCTCCTGCTCCTGAATTGGTATTCAGGACCTGTCACCATTCCCCCAGCCTCTGACGCTGGATACAATCTGCCATTTAACCACCACAGTGGAGCATGTTTCTCAAGTCATTACAGCAAGCTCTCAAGGCAAAGGGAAAGTTGGCTCATGAATACTAACATAACTCTCTGTCATACTGACCTGTCTGTGTTCCTGTAACCCAAGAAGAAAAAAAAACCCTTATCGTCCAGGCATCTATTCACCATGTCACATTTTCTTTTTGAAAGCTTTTTAAGGTAAGACATCCAATTTACCGCCATTTCTTTCTCTGCAACCTGATAAGAACTGATAAAATTACCAGGCAAAGACTCTCATGAAATATTCTTATTTCTCAGCACACACAGGAGTTATGCAAGGACAAACAATTTTTAGCAAAAATGTCACATCTTGGGGGACATCATGGTGCTTTGGGAGGTTATGAAAAAAAGGAAAGATGTATTTGATAAAACAACCATATCTCATGCAATAAAGGGCTCCACAAGAATCTGGTCAAAGACACCTGCACCTGACTCACAATGCTCTGTCAGTCTAAATTTAGGCAGATAGAGTATTTTTTCCTTCAAAGACATGAAAGCAATTGGTAAAGCACTAGCTGTCACAACAGTCCTAGGAAAAATGCATTATCTCCACCTTAACACAGGGGGAAACTGTGGTAATGAAAGGTTCAAGCAATCACATAGTGAGTGTGTAAGGCGTAAGGCTGGTATCTTGAATCTATCCTCTTCTGCTCTCTGAAGCAGTCTTTTTTTTTTTTTTAAACTCGTTTTTGAACAACATAACTCCATCCATGCCTGGGGACTCTGACAATGTCTGTTCTTACTGTGTCTACTTTTGCTACTCAGAAGCTGGGAACACTGAGTATTCTAAAAACAACAACTCAGAAGGCAAGGCATTTTCCACTCTTGTTTGCAGTGTGCATAAATATTGGTTGAAGACAGGCACATTTTAGATGAAGTGTTGGATTTTGGGTTTCTTACCCAAACATAAGGTCAAATTCTGGGTACTTACTTCAAGACAATCATCTCACTCAAAAGCCTGTGATGCTGAAACCTGGGATATCGTATTACCCTCCCACAGGATCCTCACAACCTGAAGGTGGGGCTCTGTGTTGTGAAGCTGACCCAATATTTCATGCATGGGTCTCACCCCAAACTCAGCTGACATTTGAGCCACTCAGACTACCCCAGAGTGACATTTCAAAGAAATTACATATTTTCTCCTTCAACTGGTGTGTGTGTAGGTTTGTGTCCCCAGAGCTCAGCATGCCTACAAAATGTCACAGGTGAAACTTGGCTGAACAGCGTATGTCAGCTTGGCACCTCTGGAGCTGGTCTGGATGGAGCTGGTGCTGGACTAGGCCCGGATCACAGTCCCAGGTTGACTGAAAGGTTTATAAAATTTTGTGAGCTCTCTACTATCCCGACCCCTTACAGCTTTAGTTTAGGTATTTGGTATATACCTGAATTCCTAAGGTCCTTCTCCTGCAGGGGATGTTATTTATATGGTTTTGCTGCTGAAGTTGCATGGAAAGCATGCGTGAAAATTAAATGCATTGGCAATGTTAATAAAATGATTAATTTCAGTTTTCCTGTGACAGGTCAGGATTTGACATTAGTTTTGCTGCAGACATAACATTTTATGCAAACAGCTTTAAATCAGCCTGGTTAAGATGAAAAGTCGGTTGTAAACTGAGCCCTACTTTGCATATGGCTTCTGGCAAAATTTGTTAGCTCTAGGTGTATAGATTGGCCCAGGTTTGAACAGTCCTAAGCAGTTTGGTCAGCAGTATGAGAAAAAGAGCAGTTATGAAATCTTAATGCTGCCTCATTTATTCAGAATTTGGATGTGGGACCCTTATTCACGTCCATTTCTTCTAATTCATGGATTCCACATGATATATCCGCACACTTAAGTATATGGTTAAGGCTAAATGAATGTGGGAACTCATTAAAGTCTTGATAAAAAGCAATGAGAAAAGTCATGTTTTTAAAAGGGACAAGATGAGGCCTCCCTCCTCAGTCAGCTTGGTGTGGTTTTCCGAAGGCATCCTCCTGTTTCCAGGCAACCAGGGCTGTGCTCCTACCTCTTAAATTGTAACCATCATTGCACTTTGCTTATTAATTCTTCAGTAAGTGGAGGAAAGTTTCCATTCCCTTTGATGGCTAATGTACTTTATGGTTCAGGAAACTGCCCTAGGTTGGGTAGTTTCTATTTAGAAGCAGCTCAGACCTAAATGAAAAGGAGACTGAGCCACCCAGAACTTGCAGGTCATAGGAGGATAACAAAGTTTCTGCGACGAAAAATACATGACCAGCTATTTGGATAGACTGCAAAGCTTTGCTAATGTTTAATTGGATTGTTTCTGGAAGAAACTCTTCTGGGAAAAAAAACCCCAAACCTTCAAAATGAAGGTGGTTTGATGCCTCCAAAATGAGAGATTTAATTCTTATTCTGTTTTTAAACATTTGTTGCTCAGGAAGTAACAGAAATTTCAGTTTAAATCTGGCAATGATTTCATTTTAAGAAAAAGTTTAACTAATTCTGAAAGGTTTTTATATATATATGATTTAATATTAAAGCCAGTGAAATGAGAGCGCCAATTTGGGTCTTACACAAGTCCCTATCAATTCACCATGTTGTGGAACACTCTTCTATATTTATTTTTAGCAATTAACTTTTGCATTCTTCTCATACCACCATCACTGCCCTATATAAAATAAGGTAATCTGAATAAAGAAGTACCACCATTTTTGTGGGAGGGAAGGGGACCAACTACAGGTGGAACAGATGTTGTATTTAGATGATATATTAATGTATTTTCAGTTTTGCAACAGAGCAGCTGAGAACTAAGCAACTTCATTACAGCCCAGCACTTTGAGTAACTGGAACAGGGACCCAGTCCCTTGAGCACCCTTCTGGCACCTTATGGGGCATTCTGCACAAAACTTACCTTAGAAATCACCTATTCTTATTTATCATGATTCACAGACTTCCATTTTTTACTGCAATTTGAGAGCAATGCCGAATGTTTTAGATTCAAAAGCAAACCACATGGCTGCCTCTAGTTTCCTATAATCACAGCTTCTTTGTCCTTTATATCATTAACTAAACTGGGATTTGCTGGGACATAGACCATACTGCCCACAGAGAGACTCTTCGGTGGTTTCCTAACTATGAAATGTTTGAGATCCATAGAAAGAAGTGGGGAAAAACTTAAGCCAGGCAAATACATTTAAGTTCCATGTCTCAGCTGGCTCCACCCCTTGCTCACAAGCAATAAAGATTTCAAGGAGGACAATGAGAAGTAGCAGCTCACACAGTACTAAGACTACTGCTCACTGATGCCAGTTTTCAACAGCTTTTAAATCCATGGAGGAATGTAAATGGGTTAACAAAGAATAATATAGACCGAATTCATCATCTGCTGTAAATCAGAGTATCCCTACTGAAATAGAAGTATATGCATGGCCTGTGTCTTGCAAAATATCTGGAGTGAAAATATAGCCTCAAACAAGGACCTATAAGCCCCAAGATAAAGTGATCATATGCTGCTGAGATTTACAGAAGGAAAAGACATTCTTTTTTAATCTACTACAAAGATCCAGTTAAGTAATTTTTCAGCAACAATTCAGCTTGAAAATTATCCTGTTGTTCTTTGCACATGCCTATATGAAAAATAAAATAAAAACTAATTTTGGAGTCCTCAATCAAGCTGCAGTTAGTCCTAAATCTTGATGAGCAGCTCCAGTTATTATCTTCTATTTTTAAAATATTTTGATTGATTTTCCTATTCTAAAGAACCAAACTGTAAATAATTTCTGCTGGTTTCAAAGCCTTTTCTTTTAATCAGTATGAAACAAATGAGCTCTGACACAAAAACAGAGAGAGAAAAACATCACTGAGTAAAACCAAGTTCTCCCTGTTACTGGAATTTTCTGTCTGGAGAGAGCACTCCCTGTTGTCAAACAGTTCTATGTGAATCTTTTTCTGAAATAATGCTGCTTCTCCACTGCTGTTCATTCACATTCTTTTTGGCTATCGTATGAGTCACAGTAATAGCCAACAGCCTTGGTCAACAGGTCATACAGAGTGGGTCCCAAAGCACATTTACACACGCACGGGGGCTTCTCATTGCCAACGAGTTGGCCTAAGACTGCAAGCCACGGAACAGTCGCGAGCATCCTGGCAGAATCGGTAGTGATGGTACCATTGCCGTAGTGACATGACCGCTGTGCACTACTGAGAATACACTCAGTAAACACGGCTCCCACTCACAGGCAAGAAAAGCCATGGCAGGAAATGGTTTTCTACTCGTTGCCAAAATCCTCATTTGGTATTAGTTCCTCTGTGAAAACCCGGTAACGAAGAGGATGCTTGGGGGCTTAGAGGCCTCAGCCACACCCATGGTGGGAGATGGGGACACATCCCCAGGACAAAAGGGTAAGCAAGGAGGCACTCACCTCGACCTGCTGTGGTGTCTCCTCACCCCACCCGTTCTGAAGGGACAGAGAGGATGGAAGGAAGGTTGGCACCTCCAGGAAGGAGCTCAGAGGCAGAGGCTGCATGGGAGTTCATGTGCACCAACTGGAGTGGTGCAGAGGTTATTCCTCTATCTTAGCATCGGTGACATTTCCCAGAAGGCTAGCTCAAGTGGCTGACTTTTTTGGATGCTATTAGCAACTGTTTAATCCTCCCTAGGCTTTGCACAGGCCACACAGGTGGCTGTTCACTTTAGCTGGAGTGTCTGTCATCATTTACTAGCTCCTGGCCTTTGATATTTTGCTGTTCTGGCCAATATAACAAAAGGTTGCTCGTAAGAAAGGTAAAGATTACTAAGTCAGGCCATCCTTAATGCAGATGTCTTCATAGAGTGGCATGGATGCTTTGCCTGTCCCCCTGCAATCAGACACGGGAAGGATGAAGAGGGCTTAACCTCTTGCTCCCACTGCTGTAGTACACACCGTCCTGGTACACTGCAACGCTTCCATCGGTAGAGAGCAGAGGAAAAATACATAAATCACTGGGCACAGGGCTTCCCCTGTCCCAAGGGGCCATCTCACCCATCTGCGGTGGCAGGGGCAGTGCCCTAACCACACAGCTGATTCTGTTCCTCTCCCACCTTTGCCATGGGATGGGGGCTTCTGTGGCCTCAGCACACCACAGGATGATAGATGTGAGCTCTGTATTTTGCAGCAAGTCCTACAGGCAGAGGAAGGGTAAATCCTTTCTGATTTTTGCTGCCTATTATCATTAGAAAACCTAAGTGTTCTTAGAGTATTTTTGGACAGGGAGGAAGGAATCCACACCCCACTCCTACCCACCCCCCCACTCTGAAAAACAAAAAGCCAAACCACTAAAGACAGTTTCCATGTGATTTTGAGATTTTCACTTGGGCTATCTCAATTTGTAAACTTCCAGTTTTTATAAATGTAACAATAACCACATTTGCTTTTCACTATGTCAGCTGAATGTCTGACAGATGTTAAACATTACTTGCTTTTTGGGTTTCTGCTTTGCTTAGTTTATCCCAACCTACCAAACCTCAAGCATTATACAAATAAACAGCACCACTAGAAAAACTGTCATTCTCAAGAAGAACATTTGCCTCATTAAACTGCAGAATTTCCCAAACCAATGAAATGCATTTTTACAATGAGTAGGAACTTCTGTTAATGAATAGGGATGTGGAGAACCTTCTCTCCTAGATCATTAATGCCAGTCAACCTGCCAAGGGTTTACAGAGACAATGAGGAAAGACATTACCTCTTCTCAGGAAAATCTGATCAGTGCAAGAACACAGTTCTGGGACACTCACATCTCCTGCAGCAAATCAGCTTATGCACTGTGGGAACTTCAAACTGTATAAAAAGCATAGTCATGGAAGGGTGACAGGGCTTTGCAGGACTGATCACAGGATTAAAGAGACATTAAAGTTTCCATATTTTGGACCTTTACTTGCTCTTAGTCTCAGGAAATGAGGGTACAGGAGTAAGTGAACAAGGCAACGAGGCAAAACTGGTGGGAGAAAAAAGAAGCTAGACTTGCCTTCTCATTTTCCAGTTAAACTGTACAGCTGTGAATTGCTAATGAAGTCCTTAAAATGAAAGAGCAGCTGGATCTGATTCTGGAACAATCCTCATATCCAGCAGCACACCATCACCTTGCCTGTATGTGGGAGGCAGACAAAAAAATCCAGACAGATCTTGGGATGAAATATAAGGAGGAAGAGCTGGCTGGCTCACATCAACGGATGGAGAGCCATCTGATGGAACAGCTTTTTTTCCTTGGAGTTCTGTGTGGCTTTACAATCTGTTAGAGTGCCTGCATGTGCCAAAATGCTCTGCTAATGTTACTCCAAACAGGTTACACATTGCCTGAAATATTAAGCCTCACGCAAGATCACCATCTTACGTGCTTATGCTAGAGCCAGAGAGGAAGTGTAGGATCCTCTTCAGGTGGCAGCATCCAAAATGAACTTGTCAGGATCATTGTAACAAATAAACATGCCTATGGAGGATTGGCTCCTGCCATTAAAATTGCAGGCATGCAATTCCTTGTTGCTTCCTGATGATTCTTTGCGCAAGACAAGCTCCAATCTGTGTTGCAGTATGAATCATAATTCACTGTGGAGTTTATCCTCTGATGCTTGTTTTTTTAATTCTAAACATCTTTGCTTCTACTCTCTTCTAGTGGTTTAAGGGCTTTTCATTTGTCAGGGTTAAAAATGAAGGCTTGGACTACCGCACTCACAGTCATTATTAGAGCAACAGCAAGAAATTAAGTACAGCTTATTTTACCTATTCAAAGATTTTTAACTCATTTTGCTTCCTTCGGAAGATTAGCTGATCAAAGGGTCAAGCATCAGTCAATAAAAAATACCTTGATTTACAATAATGGGAAAAGTATAATGAGCTGTAGAAGCTGGGTCTAGAAGTTCCCTGAGAACAGGAACATATGGCATTGTGTCCCTCTCAGAATGCTGAATACTGATGTCTACCCAAAGCAGGCTGAGGAGCCATGTATTTTTCCCCACATACAACAGATCACCTTTGCAGCCCTTCTGGGATCAGAAAGTGACTTGAGAAACTACCATCAATTAACAGTTATATCCAAGTTATTCTGTATGTCAGATCCTTGACCTGGCCAGCAAATAACAAAGAAGACACCTCTGTGTCAATATTCTCTCATGAAAACACAAGGACAGTCTGCATGTAATTTATCTATTTTTCTCTTGAGAAGCAGGGCACCAGCCTCTGCCAAAGTTGCTGATGTTCCTACATGATGCAGACTCACTAAAGATTAGGTTTCAGCTTCTACTGCCTGCACAATCTGTTCCCCTCCCTGCTGGCTCCGTTGCCACCTCCTCTCTTGCTCTAATGCCAGCCTCTTGCACTTCGACTCCACAGACTCAGCCTTCTCACCTACCACTGTATTTTCCCACTCGGTTTTCTAGAAACTAGGAGGGTGATGTTGAACCATGCAGTCCTTTGGCTCTTAGGCAAGAATTACCCCATTTAGTGGCTTACAATGACTTTTTGACTTTGTTTGGGACTGACAGTCTGACTCACATGCAAACTTCCACTTGTTACCTTCCAGTTCTTTCCCGTCCCCTCGATGTGCTGTATGGGAAACCTGGAAGAGTTACTTCACCTGTGGGCAATCATGTAGGTTTCTGGGCAAGAATGAGGATACCACAGTCTGAAAAGCCATGAGCTAAATGATGAGGTCCCACATTTTTCAGGATGCATAGACTTCCTCTCATGGTCCTTCACCACCCTCACATTATACCACACACCAAGGAAGAGAATTCCCTCTAATTCAAAGGCAGCCATGTGAGTTACAGGGCTGCCCCATCCTTCCTTCCCCTTATGCAGTGGTAGAGACGCAGCCTTTGGTCACCTTGCCTCCTTTACAAGGCAACATCTCCCTGCAGACTCAGTGTACAAAGAGAAGTGAATATTCCTGCAGCTCTGTGTCTTCAAAGCCAGCACAGAGGTGCAGAAGGAGGGAGGTGGGGGGTGGGCTGGCAGCCCACTGAGCCAAGCAGACATTCCCCACTGCCACAACCACAAGTGTTCCTCCTCGAGTCACAGGGCAGTTAAAAAAAGAGGACAATGATCCCAACTCCTCCTTCAGCCTCCTGTCTGCAAGATATGACTTAGCTGAGGTTGAGATGGCCTTGGCTTTGGGACTGTTTTTTCCAGAGCAATCAATGGGCTTGTGAGAGATGAATACAGTACTGTTCAACCGGGGTAAAAAGACAGAGGAAAAATGACAAAGTGAAAAAGCTACTTCACTCTGACCTCCAAGCTGTGCACCCATGACTGTAATTAGAAGCAGCAGGTGACTCCTTCTGCCCACTCATCTAACAGCATTTCTCACCAGAACCACACACAGCCTCAGAGCAGGGTTTGCAGCCCAGATGGCTGCTTTGCTCCAAGCCTCAGGTAAGCACCAAAACCGTATTTGTCTTCGCCCTGTAGGTCTACATATAACATCTCCAAAGAGGACCGTGTTCAATGGAAAAAAAGAAATAGGGCCAAAAAAAACCTGAGGGTGAAAATGAGAACAAGCACAAAATGTGAGAAGCAGAGGTAGTATAGGACAGAAAGAAATGGAAGGAAGGAGGTAACAACCAATATGCCTGAACAGAGTGCCAACAGGCATAGGAGGGATGGATTCTGCTAACTGGGTAAGAGCAGCGCTTGCTGCCCTGCTAAATGGAAGGGGGGAGCAGGAAATCACATCCCAGTGTTGGTTGATGAGCTTACCTGCACAAATTTTTTTCTTCCTCTGCAGCTCTGTTCCAATTTTCAAGTGAGTGCAGAGCTCTTTGTTACCTGCATGCTGGTAATATCACCACATATGCTTCCTTGCCCAATGTCAGCTTAGCCTCACCACCTCTAGGCCACAATCTATTAACGTGGTGCAGGGTCAGGTCTTACAGCTCTCTACAATTGATAAGCCCCATTCAGCTGCACAAATTGAGCTCAGGATTTGGCCTTTATATGTGTCCATGTTCCAGCAAACCAATTCCCCGTCCTAGTCTGAGGATTAGAGTTCATATGGTCAACATCTTGGACTACATGGAGCAGAAAGAAAACCATCACCAATTGCAAGAAACAGTGAGAAAAAGTGCTAAATCACAATCAATGGCCTGAAAGAAGGGCAGAACATGCCTGCTAATAGAAGAATAGTTACAGAAGACATTAGGCTCCTGCTCTGGCCATTTTACATTTTGCAGAGTTGGTGAAAATCCTGCCTTTCAAGAAACAATAAATTTTTACCTGAGTATTCTAAAGTTTGGCCATTATTGTACACTGTTCTGTAGCACATAGCCTCCAGCTACAGCAATTAAACTTAGTATTTCTTATTAAGTATTACATTGAAGTGCATAGAAGGAAGGTAATAAATATGATGGACCTATGGGGAGTAAAAGCAGAAACCAGGAAAAGCAATGAGAGGGAAAACATAACTCCAAAGACTTCTGTTTTAAAAGCTTTCTTGCTCCCTTCTCTGCCTCTGAGATGCTGGGATTTGTTTGGATACCCCTCTGTGCTGCACCAAGCTTAGCTAAAGTAGATCCCATGTGTTTTGGTCCATATGTTACTCCTGATCCCTGGACAGTTTGTCAGCAAGCTACACAGTTCACTAACAAACTTGATACTGCCAGGGCATTTGCAAACCTATCCACAGCTGTATAACAACTATTCCGCTTCCAGAAAGGCCAAACAAGCCTGTGATTGCAATTGTTTTGCAATTACTGTGATTGCAGCTTTGCTGGACTTTTTGCTAAAATGTCTCTGATAATCAGTGAGGAACAGAACTGACTTTTCACAACTGCCAATATCATCCATTTAGGACTTAGAGCGTGTTGTTATCAACAACGTAGGTAACGTTTTGTGCTCTCATGCTGCCACCTGTGGTATTTATTCATTCCCAGTCTGAACCAGAAAGACAAATCTGACAAATGCTGTAGAGCAACCAAATCTCTAAGGAAGAAATAGCCTGGCTGTACGCCAGACTCTTCTAATTAGCCAACACACAGCAGACACTAAAAAAGCCACCTAATTAGACAAATGGCCAAACTAAAGCTCACACTGCTCATCATCACACAAGAACTTCATCTTTCTCTGCTTACACTCAGTACATTCATATGAGGCAAAAATACATTCAATTTCAAATTACAAGTGTAAGATCTTTCAAAGATGTGTGTAACACGAGAAGAGAGAGAGATGGGATTTTCCTGCCCTTGGGAGGCTCTCTTTAGCAAGAGCTTTGCAAAATGTCCCTGCAAGGTTTGGCTACTGTTGTACTCGTGGGTGGGGAATAAAATAGAGGTTTCCCTGGTGGTCCACATGCTGCTTTTTAGGCACTGCTGCCTAGGGCGCTGGGCTAGCTAACGATTTCGTACTGTCATACATACTGGTGATTTGCACCTGTCAACAAAACTGCATCAGCAGGTGCAGACACGGTGGGTGCCAAACTGGACCTGGAACTATGACAATGATTCCAGCAGCTCATTTCATGGACTCTGTAGTTTCACTTTTTCTGATCAGCTTCAGCCCAAGATTTTACTCACCGCTGTGAAAACGCATCACATTCCCAACCTGAGCAAATCCTTACTGTTGTGAAAGTTTTTATGCACTGAATCTGAGAAATACATTTCTTCCTTAACCATCAATAACCCTGCCATTTTGTTTCTGAGGTCCTCAACAGAGGAAGAACTACACAATTACATCAACTATTGTGATACTTACATCAAGTTAAAACTTTAGGATTAAAGATGAAACATTTACTTATTTTCATTTGAAAAATCAAGTCAAGATTTGAATCAAGGTTTCAGATGCTTAAAAGATAGTGGTCAGAGGCACCACTCTGGTGTTTCTTACTATCACAATGCAATTCTTAACACAACTGAAAAGTTTCACTGCACTGCATATGTCTGCCTGGTTTTAAAGAATTGATCTAGGAAACAAAAAATATAGTAGCATTCCTACATAGTTTTCAAATATCTATTAAAATATATATTACGAAGAGTCCACAAAAAACCAACCACACCCACGTGTAATGGGTTTTCTCATTTTCACAAAAGCTCACAATCTAGATATTTGACTCTTTCTCCTTCTATTGTCTTCTCTTTTGAGTCTTTGTAAATATTTTAATACTTTCATTGTCATCCTGTCATTAGAACCTTAAAAAAGACACTAAAAAAACCAAGCTGAAATTCCAAACTAGTAACTCAGCTGCAGGAGATAGGTCTTTAAGTAAGCATTAATTATTTTTCAACTTGCAACAAAATTTACAAAGAATGTGAAAACACCATACTAGACAGTATAATTGCTCAAGGTTTTATGGTTACCTACTGGAGAGCATCCCTGTGTAAGACTGAATTTGTCCTAAATCTTGCTTTCATGAATCCATCAGTTTAATTCAGTCAGCCCCCTAATTCTGTCCTTTCTCTTCCAGATGTTGCTGTGCAGTGGGGGAAGAGTCAAACTCTCCACTGCTCTTATCAGCCCTATTTTTCCTAATGGGTAAGAGAAAGGAGCTGTGTCTGGCCCTGCATCATCAGTAGGGATGTTAGGCTGACTCACTGAATTGGGACATCCAAGCACTAAAGCCAGTCTTAAGTGTTCTGAAGGACACCAGTGATGGTTAACATCACTAGCACTCTCTTACCTACTTGTCAGCTTCCTCTCCTTTGACACTTTCACATGTCTCAAGCCCAGCTTGCTAGTTTGCAAGAGTTGTCTCTTTTCACAAAATCCAACCTTTCACAGAACAGGTATTTGTCACTAGAAAAATCCCATCATGCCTCAGGCAGACTATTCTGCCACCCCTTTCCAGTCTATTCCTCAGTGCCATTGCTCCCTACAGCAATGAAAACCTGGCATCCATAAGAAGTGATGCAAGTGCCTGTTGTGAAGAGATAAATTTAACCCAAGCTAAGGAGAATCTGTATGCAGTAACTACTGGAATTATTATTGTTGAAGATGTGAGAGATCAGAAGATGCATTGAGAGCAACGCAACCAGGAGATGAAGTTTCCTCTCTTGCAGTACATTACATGTCAGCAGCATGCCAGGGTAACACAAAGTTCACAATGCTAAAGAAAATGCCAGCTACAAAAAAGCCTCTGCCCTTATTAAGTTCTTAAGCTCCCCAAGTTTGTCTACTCCTACTCCTTTAATATTGCACTTTAATATTTGACTCTGCCCAAACTCTAAAGCTTCTTGGAAACACAGACTCTATCTATTTATTTATTTATTTTAACACATTATCAATCTCCAAGGTAGCTGTGAAAGAAGCAATTTTGGCTACTGTTGAATACAGATGGAATTGCATCAAATCTGAAGATTGGTGTTTGTTAGTGGTTTTTCTGTCCCCTTGAAAGACTTAATAATGTATCTGGTAGTGACATCCACAACAAGCTAAGAAATATAACAGCAGCAACCTCATTTTGTAGGTTAGAGGATTTAAGAAAAGCATTTTAGAGCATTAAGAGATTACTGCTCACATAGATGGAGACCTGTCCTGCACTGTGCTCTCTTTTAGCTGATTCCTTCTCACTTGAAGTGTTCCGTGATGGGGGATCTGGTAGGACACCAGCTCTTTGACTGCAGAAATTACTGCTGAAAATCTCTACAGCGATAGAGGCACTGTGAGGGCTGAGACACAAACAGAGACAGTCCTAGAACAGAATCAGTATATGACAAAAGGATACAACTAGCAGTGACAAAATAAAAAGGGAAAAGAAATACCCAACATTCACCCTCCAAGGGCATTACAACCTACACTCCTGTCATTGCCTTGACCCACTTGCTTATACATCTATACTTTCTCCTGCATTGCTCTTTTGTGGTTGGACTGTTAGGAGAATAGGTCTGTTTCATTTCTATATGCTTGGAAAACTGTAAGCTCATGGTGGTTGCTGTGGCATTTTGAAGTTAATACAATTAAAGATATGGCTGGGCTAAGGCAGCTATGCAAATTTGTATACACATTTATTGTTTCAAGAACTTTCTTTCTGTGACTAATCTGCAAAAATCTTAGCTTTAGACCTCAAAGCTGAAACTTCAATAAAGGGATGACAGGGTCTCAAGTACTGCACTTTTTCCAAGACAGAACATTGAGCTGTCAACAGAAAGGGTGATCGGAGTTTTAGAAAAGATCCTCAGTGGCAGGGCTTTCTCTGCAACTGAGTTTTCTCAAGGATAGCGAAAGATCCAGTCTGAATTGCGAGCTTTCCTCTACATAACATTTTGAGTTGTTGTAAATCATTAAATGTCCCTAAATATTGCTACAGTTGCTAGGCAGAGGCATTTAATTTATAAAACATCCATGTTGCCAGGAAATCTAGATTTCGGCATTTAAAAGAAAATCATTTAGAGCAAAGAGGGTGGGATGGAAAGAGAAAGGAGAAAATCTAAGATATACTTAACACTATGTCTTTCACCCCAGAAATAAGTACGCATAGTGAATGTGCTGGGTTCAGTCAGGAAAGAGTTAACTCTCTTTACCGTGGCTGCTAGGAAGCTGTTCCTGGATGTGGAGAGCAGCACTGATAAGTTCTTAGCTGGCACTGGGGAATGCCTGCACCAGATTCAAGGTCTCTCCCCCCTTCTGACACTGCAGCTGCGTTCCCAGCTCTCGCTGTCTCGCTACAGGCAGTGCAGGGGACACACAGTTCAGGCACCTGACCCAAACTGAGGAAGGAAGTACTTCATTCCATAGGAACTACTTCATTCCATAGTACGTCAT
>NW_010259466.1:0-12510 GCF_000690775.1 Eurypyga helias
CCAGTGATTCTATGATTCTATGTGCACTGGAAAATTACAGGCTGTGAAGTTCTTGCACCACTGCTTGGGTGTGGAAAGATCTTCAGTGTCTGGACAGACCCTAGGGCTGCTCTCTTCCTCAGGCTCTAGAGGGTCTGTGAATCACACAGACAACTTGATGTCACACTAAAGCAACAGAAAAGCCATCTCTGAAGGGCATCTTCCTGTGTATGTCTGATAATGTGCTCTAAAGTATATAAAATAGTTTCAGAGTGAAGAAGATCACTGATAGGTTTAAAATTTTCAAAATTTGCCTGAAAAACTGTTTTGAAGCGTTATAAATATAGCTTGCAAATATCTGGACTTATTTTCTCTTCTCTGAGAGGAGTGGGTGGCAGGTGCCTTTCTGCAGTGCTCCCAAGCAGCTGCTGTGAATATCATAGCTTTGCAAACCACACTTTGTATCCCCAAAATGACAGCCCTGCAGCCTGCATGTTGCTGGAGAGGGAAGATGAGCTCCAGTAGGATAGGAAAATCTTTTTAAGTCAGTCTGAATATCATCTCACCAGCCCTTCAACTCATGGTCACAAGAGCATTTTTCCCCCTTCAGACTGCATACAGTATCTGATGAGCTGCTGCAGAGCTCAGGGCTAGGTTGTCTCTCAGACCAGGGATGGTGAAAAACAGAAAACCAGGAGAGGGGCCCTCCCTCAGCATCCACTGTCAGGATCTTGTGGCAGCCTCGTAGGCCAGTTCCACTTTACAGGGAGGTAAGAAGGACCAAGTGGGATTGCCTGCTGCCTCTGGTTGGTCCCTTTTGAAACAGAGCTCAGGAAGAACTGAAAGAACATGTGAAAGAGGAGCAGGGCTGGGCGATGTTCTGAAACTGCTGACAACTCATGGTGGCTGCCACCCAGACGTGAAGTATCAGCTGGGGTTTCTCAGGCAGGCCATCCTGGGTGTCCAGACCTGCAGCAGGTAATACAAGTGGGCTATGATAACCTGGGCATTTGTAAAGCCCTTAGGGATGTCTGCAGCCACCTCCCAGCCAGGCTTTGTCTGTTCCCTGCACCACATGGGTGATGAGCAGCCTGTCTGGCTCGCAGCTCCTGACAATCACAGCTCCCCATTTACTTTTAATAACAACGAGGAGAAAAGGACCGATGAAAATGGATTTTTCTTCCCCTTCCTTTTCCAGAAAACCTGGCAAGATGTCAAAATGCTCCGCTGTCACTGTGTGTGAAGAGTGTTGCCCAGCTCTTCTGCGTGCTCCTTTGCCAGGCCTGGAGCAATTGCAGATCTTATTTTCAGCAGCTGAACTGGCAGCATAAATGAGAGGAGAAAGCTTGGCTATCAGTCGTCAGGAGATACTAATCACTCCCATGGAGGTGTTTACTGGAAAGGCATATGTATGTGCGTGCATGTGTGTGAGAGATGGGAGATGAACTACCATTAGAATTGCAGAATGTGCACTTGTTAGCAAAGTGCCTAGACCCCATCTTAGAATTTGCTAATAATAAAGCATTTGTTCCCAGGAAACAAATGCCCAGATTTATGTCTTACTCAC
Source organism: Eurypyga helias (assembly GCF_000690775.1). NCBI lineage: Eukaryota > Metazoa > Chordata > Aves > Eurypygiformes > Eurypygidae > Eurypyga > Eurypyga helias. The sequence continues at coordinate 1,547 of NW_010259466.1, forward strand.
AAAGGACTCAAATAGATATATTGATACCTTGTGAATCTGCAGCAGAGAGAAATATTGAAAAGCAGCTGTTTACTTGATTCCATCAAGTTCCTCTATTGATAACTGGGAGGCATTTATTTCACTGTGGATAGACTACTTAGATTTACTAACTCTCTGTTGCCAATACGTCCCATATTTAGAGTTATTATATCACCATAAAATCACTTTATGGAGCTATGAATATAGGCATACATCAATATCGACAACTGCAGCCACTGCTGTTTCATTTGCCTGACAGTGCTGGGAGAGCCCAGGCAGTCCTGAAGCCCAAAGGACAAGGAACAGAGGTTTCAGGGAATAAATATGCAAAGGAAGAGCTCTTGGTGCCTTTCACCTGCCTGGGTGCAGAGCCCAGTAATGATTCCCCTCTGGAGAGCCAGTGTGCAGACACTCTCTCTTTGGCACTGTTGGCTCAGTTTACCAGCACATCTGGACACTGCAGTAACAGGGATGCTCTTGGGCTGGCCAGGAAGCTGCCAGGCATTGAAAAACGAGTGCAAGGGATCTAGTCTTCCTCTGGAGCCATGACTACACAGTCACAGTTAGAGAGCTAGCAGGAGCATGTAGGGATGAAGGCTGTTTGTGGTGCTTCCAGATGAGCATGAATAGACCTCTCAGAGCAGTGTTACTTGTTCTCCTGTTCAGCAAGTGGTACTTGGCTCTGGGGTCATTTTCCAGAAGATCTCGTCTCTCAAGAGAAACGTAGCATGGAGAAAAGGACCTCAGGTGCCATTAGGAGGAGTTTCTTCTACAGAGGGAGTTCCAGACTCAGGCAGACAATGCTGCTGGGATTCCACTGGAGGTTTTGTACCATCCGTAGCTAAGACCTTACACAGCCAAAATACTCATGTAAGCCTGGGGTGTCCCTTCCCACCCCATTTTTATGTCCAAAATCTCTAACTGCATGCTCAGGTGTGCCCTCATTTCCTGGCAATTCATTAAATCTGGCCTAAGCTCTCCAGAGAGCAGGCCTGCATGCACAGCACTGTAACTGCTGCCAGAACAGCCCTCTCTGAGGCTGTGTCAGGCACTGCAGCTTACATCCTCTATTATGTTGTAGTTGCTAAATAATGCACTAATGGAAAAGGAAACCTTAGCCAGGTCACCTAGATTAAGATGCAGAGCAACCACAGCTTTTAGCTTTCATTTTCTGGCTCCGAGTAGTACATTTCTTAGCTTTATTTCTACACGTGTATGTATTTCTTTACATGGGCTTTCCAAGAAGAAAGGAAACTGATTTTGACTGTAGTACTTGAACTTTTGCTATTAACATTCTACCTACCTTGCAATAAATTTTTGCTTCACAAGGAAGCTGCTGGATCTGAGAAACCAAATGAAGACAGTACCCAAAGCACAGAAAGGTCTGAGAAACCAAATGAAGACAGTACCCAAAACACAGAAAGGGCTGAGAGGTGCCTTCAGCCTTTTCAGAAAACTCTGTTAAGACGGTATAGCTCTTTGATGATACATTAGCTCTAACAGTCTTTCTGCTTACTGCTGTATTCACCTTTGGGGGGGAGTGGCCTTTCTCTTTATGACCTGAGAGATTTTTTATTCTATTAAATTAATAATTACTGCTTCATTTACCCAGGATCTCCAATGCCCAGACAGTATTGATTTAAAGATGGAGCCTCTTTCATTGAAGTTTTGTGCAGAGAGTCAGCAGGGCTTCTTAGCTATTAAAAGGTACATTTACCATGTATCAGTCCAGAGAACAAGCAGGCTGGGAGAGAGAAGCCAAGGAGGGTGTATTTCTGCAGGCTGCTCAGCTCTGTGCTGGCCTGCCACAAGCTCTCCTGGTGAACTGCCTCTGGGCAGGGAACTGGAGCTGGTAGCACTCCAAGGGTCCTGGTGGCATTGCATTCCCAGTGTGGCACCATCACCAATGTTTCTGCTGCTCTTCTGATCCCCATAGAGAGCCCACTCTGAGAATCCCTGGGGCAGAAAACACATTTTCTGCAAGGCTATGATGCTTAAGGGGGGACTCCAAGCTCAGAACACTCCATGGCTGGGCAAGTAATAGTCAGTGTATCCTGTTTGTTTTAACAAGACCTGTGATTCCTCTGGTGAGTTCTCAGCTGCATCAGGAAAGAGAAACTAGTATAGGAATTTGGCTATGGGAAAGTAATCATATTTACCTTTTGTATGTCACAATGACTCCTCTTTTTTAAACCAGAACATAACTCACCATCACCATCCAAATGCAGGATGGTCTAAACCCAAGCATTCAGCAATTCTTTTATTTGAATCAGCTATTTATTAACTAATAAAACATCATTACGAAATCATGGCAAGCTTAATTGAAGAGATTGCCAGTCACCAAACAAGAGACAAGAGGTTATCCAACTGAGCATGAGAATCTGCTACACAGCACAGGAATCTCCTATCAATTCCTTTCAGAGTCAGATTGCAGAATACACCCAGGACCCAATGCATCTAAAGTACACCTGGAGTTCAAGCCTATGGGAGTGTACTAAGGACATAAAAACAGTGAAGGCTCAGCAGGAGGCCCTGCTCCTTTCAGCTGGAGCTGAAATGTGGGCAGGGGGATGCTCTGAGCAGCTGTACCCACAGCACAAAGGCTTGAGCAGAGAGAATGAACTGTTGTCGATATGCTGAATGGCACTGAGAAGCAGCACGTTGGCTCAAACAGCTGTGCAGAGGATAAGCAGACTTAGTGAGGCTTTTGCCCGCAGCTGCCAGCACAGGGAAAGCATATGTTAAAAAAGTCTTTACAAATACTCTTAATCTAATCTGTAGCTACAAACTCTTTATGCTTAAACACAAACACATGTCACAGGCAATGATGCAAAGTGTGTTCAGTGCCATGTGGGTAGGATTGAGTGCACCCTCAGCAAGTTTGCTGATGACACCAAGCAGTGTGGTCATGCTGGAGGGAAGGGATGCCATCCAGAGGGACCTGGAAAAGCTGGAGGGATGGGCCTCTGTCAACCTCGTGGAGTTCAAAAAGGCCAAGTGCAAGGTCCTGAACCTGGTTTGGGACAATCCCAAGAACAAGGACAGGCTCGGTGGAGAATGGATCAAAAGCAGCCCTGAGGAGAAGGACTTGGTGGATGAAAAGCTGAACATGAGCCAGCAGTGTGTGCTGGCAGCCCAGAAAGCCAACCGTATCCTGGGCTGTATCAGGAGAAGTGTGGCCAGCAGGGCAAGGTACGGGATTCTTCCCCTCTATTCTGCTCTTGTGAGACCCCACCTGCAGTTCTGCATCCAGCTCTGAGGTCCTCAACATAAGAAGGGTATCGACTGGAACGAGTCCAGAGAAGAGCCACAAAGATGCTCAGAGCGCTGGAGCATCTCTGCTATGAAGAAAGTCTGAGACCATTGGGCTTGTTCAGCGTGGAGAAGAGAAGGCTCTGGGGAGACCTTATAGCACCTTCCAGTACCTGAAGGGGCTAAAAGGAAGCTGAGGGGGGGACTTTTTACAAGGGCCTGTAGTGACAGGACAAGGGGTAATGGGTTTAAATTGAAAGTGGGTGGATTTAGATTAGATATCAGGAAAAAAATCTTTATGGAGAGGGTGGTGAGGCACTGGGACAGGTTGCCCAGAGAAGCTGTGGATGCTCCATCCCTGGAAGTGTCCAAGGCCAGGCTGGATGAGGCTTGGAGCAACCTGGTCTAGTGGAAGGTGTCCCTGCCCATGGCAGGGGGTTGGAATTAGATGATCTTTAAGGTTCATTCCAACCCAAACCATTCTATGATTCTATGATTGTATGAGCCGTTCGCATGCTGGCTCGTAGGTCTGACACCACCACACACCATGTCCTCTCTGGGTCATAGCAACTGGGCTGTTGTCACACTGGCCATCTGCATCTCACGTGCAGCATCACCCCTGCTGCTGCCAAAGAGTAATTCAGTGAGGATCCAAACTGCACACATGTACAACATGTTCTCTTGAGACAGAGACTGCAGACATTTAAGGGATTAACAGACTTAATTTATCTACAACAGCTGATCATCTTTCCATAGAAGACCAGTTCCCAGTATAGCATGGTCCTTCCAGTGGAGTGGAGGGACATTAGCAACTGCTCTGGGTTCTTCAGGTATGTGGGTTTTAACCTTTCCCACCAAAGGCTTGTGTCTCCCAAGGTGCCTGGTGTGTCTCTGCATACCTCACTGTCTAAAGGCTTCTCCTGTGCTATCATTTCCAGCAGCAGTGGATTGGATATCTGCATTTTCCCTTCTGCATCTTAGGGATGCCATGTGAGACTGGATTCCCATCTGGGAAAGCAGTCTTCTTTTCCTTGCTTGGCTCCTCCACTTGCCAGGCATTAGCTGTGCACTGGCAATCAATTCTGCACCACCAGCCTGACCAGCTGCAACATCCTGAGCAGGGGAAAAGGAGAGACAAGACTGGCTTTGAGAATAAACAGCCCAACCAAACCAGGTGAGGTCACACAGAGCCTCCAGCAGCATCCAGAGCACACAGTAGGAACAACAGTGGGTTTGGGGCAGTTCTAGAAGCTGTAGTAGTCAAGGAATGCCAGCGATATCACACCCCTCTTCTAAAAATTCTGGGGGTTTGGTCTGTAGAGCAAGGATTAAAACCCTGAAGACCTGACCATCAAATGTCCTAATGGAAGGAGGCAAAGGCAGAGCCCAAAGTGAATGAAAGCAAGCATTGCTGCCTCCTGAGCACATTATTTTGAAGTACTTTGGGCAGCTGGCATCTTATGGATTGGTGCTAGGAGCAGAGAGCTGCAGGAAGAGTCAAAGCCAAGAAAAGCTGGTGTTCCACCGCTGTTGTTCATCAGACACGGACAGCACGTGCCCATCCAGCTCAGAAGGCCAGTCACCCAAGGTGGGAGAGCACCCAGCTGGGCTGAGACAGCAGCTGAGAGCAGAGCAGTCAGTCTGCAGGGGACAGTACGAGGAGCTGGGGCCCCCTGCTCTCATGGGTGACCCTCAGGCTCCCCTGAAACAGCCCTGCTCAGTAGCTGGCACCCTTGCTGCCAGCAGGCATCATCTGCCAGCTGCCACCTGAGCAAGTGCCCAGGACTGACATAGCCAGCATCAGAAGGATTTTCCCTTGCACTGGTTTGAACTGTGACTGTAATGGACTGTTCACTGTGCAATTCAGGAGAAAAAAGCATCGACTACATTGCCTCACATGCCTCCCAGTAGTTAACAGAGTTGTGAGCAAACTATGCCACTGGAAGCATTATTGAAAATTCATAAAATGACAGGAAAACCCCAAACCTTTGCGTTTGAAACTAGTTGAACCAATATTAATTGAAACTGCCTAAGCCCCAGCTCCTGAAATTAGGGGACTTTCAGATGTAAGAGGAAGCAACCAGTTATCTGCCAAGAGGGGAGCTGAGCAGCATCCAGGATGGTCTTCAAATAGGAAGCTTTCACATTCTGGCCTCATCATCCCAGATGGACTCAGGACCTCCACAGGCTCTTGCAGAAGCTAGTGCCCAGCTGGTGCGTGGTGCAGACATGCTGCTCATTTTCTGCATCAGGGCCCCTGGTTGCTGCCATCAGGAGGGTTAACACAAGTCCAACGAACACTCCAAACAGCTTGGAGTTAAATTTACGAATATTTGTGGCTACTGGGATGTTGCTTTATCTTTTATCATGGCAGCAGGGCTCAGTCACAAGAAAGGAAGAAGGCAGAAGAAAAAAACACTGTAAAATTCAAGGGTGTTTGGAAAAGTATCTGAAAAAAATTATCTAATGATTTTTAAGTCAGTTTCATCATTTTTTGAGGATTTTTTTTTCTTTTAATAGTTTTGAGCTCACAGGTTGCCTGGGCTTTCACAGAGGAAACAGGCAAACCCTTGGTATTCTGGTTAAGTCGCAAAGAAAAATTGTATTTACTCATCAAAATCCATGCATTTTTCATCTCTGTGCAAACAACTAAAAGTAGTTGGCAGAGCAAAGTGATCCTAGAAATCCCACTGTCCTAAATGCTCATGAAATATTCAGGATGTTAAACTTAACGAAAAAACAGTTCTGTAAGTACTAGAGGACCATTTCATTTTTACAAGCATATAGTAAGTTTGGAAATTCTGATGCAAACTGGCATCCCTGCATGCCAGGAGGGCCACACGATTTGCCCTGCTCCTCCCTGGGAGGGATCCTGGCTGCGTTACTGGGCCTGCCAGCAGCCAAAGGGAAACAAATGACACTGACAATTCAGGTACTGCCTCTTAGCTGTGGAGGAACAGCTGAACACCCACATTCCTTGTTAGGGGCAGCGTGGCCATCTGAGCAGCCTGTCAGTTTGCTGGATCATCAGCGGCCATGTAGAGCAAAGCAGCTTGGTCCATGAGAACTGGGCTGAGGAGCACGAGAGTAGGGCATCCACTCCCCAGAGACATTAGAAGAAACATTTCTGGTGTGATCAGCTATGCTCTGGGGGAACAGAGGTGTTCTCCATCAACAGGGCACAGGATTTGGGTTAACACAGGCATCCTTGTCACTGGAAGAGTGACCAGCACACTGCCAGAGCTTGGAAGGACCTGTGCATCCACCTCATCCCAGGGGTGCACATACACATGCACACCCACCTCCAGAGTACACCAACCACCCTGTGCTATTTGTCCAGGGGATGAGGAGAGAAAGGGAAATCCATAATTTCTAAAACCATACACCCACTGCATCTGTGGAGGCCCAAGAGAGAATCGTCCCAGAGCATTTTCATTGCTGTTGTTCCTCATCATCTAATAAATTACAGCAAATATCTCCTAATGCTGTGCCAGTTTTTCCTCTTATCCCCACATAGCATAGGAAGGGCAGGAGGAGGAAGATGGGGATCCCTTCTCTTTGGTGTTGTCAGTGTTTGCTGTGGAAATAAAAAGTTTTGAGCACTGAAGCCACTCAAGAAACAGGAACAAACATGCTTGAAAAGATAAACTCTGGCCTCCAGAAAACAAGTTGCAGAGCACAAAAAGTCAGCATATCTCATGACTGTCAACTGCAAAGAAATGCTTCATGTTTCATTATTTATATTTCTTATTCTCTTGTATTATTTTCTAAATTTCCATTGACATCAATCGATCCTTTTTACAAATGTTTCACAGATTATTTTTTTCCTCTTTTGCCTTTCTTCTTGATTTTCCCATCATTTAATATATATTTCTCTATTTCAAGTTCCTCTACTGTGTTGTCTCTCATTCGACTTTCAGGCTGACAAGTCTATTTCCTCCTTTCCTCCTTTTCTTTCTATGTCTTATCACATTAAATTTCCTTCTCCCACCTTTCTCTCTCCTTAGGCCAGGTCTGTGCTGAGGCTGCTGTGGATCTTCTCACTCAGAGGGACTAAAATAAAGCTGATGGGGTGGGGAGGGCTTTTTAAAAAAAAAAAAAAAAAAGACAGACAAACTGGTCTGTGGGGAACAGCCTGGCATGAACACTCCAGGCCAGTTCAACAGGCTGCAGTTTAAAGATGGAATTCAGCAAGGAATAGATTATCATCATCTAGCCATTGTGGTTTGGGGCATAATTAAGCACGAGCACTCAGGGACAGCAGTATGGGACACGTTTGAAGTTAGCAGAGGGTGGGCAGCAGCAGACTGACCGCAGAGGATTTGGATCTGAGCACTCCTGTGGGAGCAAGATGGAAAAGCCTTGGGGCTGAGTTTGGTGAGCAATAAGGTTTAGGGTGAACCATTATGGTGGAGTGGGTTGTAGTGACCTTGAAGCAGGGATTAGAGTGGCCTACGCTTTCACAGGAATGGTAAGGCAGCCCATGTCTTGGGGCGAGGTCTTGGATTGGAAGTTTTAATGCACCTCTGGCAAACAGCCTTGGCAGTCCTGCAGGCTTTAGAGTTTACACCTTCTGGGGCTTGGGTGGTACCATGTGGGTATATTTTAGGGTGACTTTTCTGTGTATAGCAGCAGTAAGGTTCATTGACCTTAACGGGGATCTGAGCTGATTCCACAACCAGGAAAAATCTTTAAATAAATAAGGCCCCAGGGACCCAAGCCATTGACTGACACTGACTAGAGGGCAATTGTCAGTGAATTTGGAGACATGATGTGTAATCCAACAAAAAAATAGTCCAGGGCAAGTGCTTGTAGGGAGGGACATTGAATAAAGCCCTGCTGAGCAGGGCAATAAGGTGGCTGAAGAGGACAGTCTCAGCTGACAGCTTCTTTAGGGGTCAGTTCAACAATCTGCATGACATCTGACTCCACTTAAAGACAAGAGGAAGGTCCTAGGGACACTCTGGGACTAGGAATAGCACGTTGCAAGTGCTGCCACGATACAAAAGCAAAGGGCTTTGGAGGCCATGCATCTGCCAGGCTGTGTCAAGTGCTCATAGTGGGTGTAGAAGGAGATTGATGGAGCTGGAGGTTCTCTGCCTTGGCCATCTACAATACGATATTCTGCCAAACCACACCTAAACATTGCTGAAAATTTTAAAGCCAAGTCACTCTTCACAATTAAATCCCTCAGATGTGTCTGCCATTAGCCTCTCCCTTCTGGAAAAGGAGAGACTCAGTATGCTGGGTCCTCACAGACATCTCCCAGAGTTTGGGGCTGAGATTTTCTTATCCAAGCTCTGGCTTGGCTACATATGTTATGTACCAGTGGCTCTGCAGAGCAGCTCAGAGTCACTGCAGGTTTCCAGTGGTTTGCATGCAAAACAGAAAACTTTGGCCCATTCAGATCAATTCTTTGAGGGTTTCCATGGTATGTCTGATACTGGGAAGAAAAGCTTTGGAAATACATCCGCCTGGAGTAGGTGAGTGCTACTGTCAGTGCTCTGGGAAATGAGGCAGTTAAGGACATTCAGAATAAATGTCAAGAAATTGCAAGGAGAGTCACCTGCTCATTATTTTTATAAGTTCGCTGAAAGAATGCTTCTTTAGGTAGCAAATGATAGTGCTGTGAAAAGCATAAATGTCATGTCTTCTTTTTTTCTTAATTCGCACTAGGCAGAGGCATCTGCCTTTTACAAGTTTCTGATAATGAAGGGCATGTAATAGTGACCCCATATAGCATAAGCGAGCCCTGCTTAACATGCTTATCCTTCCCTAGATGTTCATTACAAAGCTGCCGGTGCCTGATGCAAACTCATCTATCCCATTATTGCTCTGCTTTTTATTTGGGGATCACTTGAGCAAGTTGAGAGCTTTGGTCTTTGAGGGAATATGTTTACGCTTGAAGCACTTGTGCATTTATTATTAGTAGTGTTCAGGGCGGGAGGGTCATGGCTTCAATCAATATGATGCAACTGGACTTACAAAGCAGGAGGAAAGAGCATCACATGTAGTCAGTTCTCTTGGTCCTGAAGATGGGGCATGCGTAAAGATGTGGCATTTGTTTGCTCCAAGTATTACTGGCAAAGGAACAATGCACAGAACAGTGCCTGGCCATCACTGAGGTAATGAGGCCTCTCCTAGCTTTGAGTACATGCCAAGCAGGCAGAAGGGCAGTTGGGAGTGCAGCGAATGGGAGATTAGGACTTGAATGTCAGCTCAATGCAGGGCTTACCCAGACTCCAGAGCTGGCTAGTGGCCTGGAATCTGAAAAGCAAAGCCAGACCATCTCACATACCTCCTCCTCAGCTAGGGACCATGCCCTGCTGCCATGGCCATGCAGCTTCCAGAGCTGGGCCAGCAGTTCCTCTTCTGTCTGTCACCTTGTAATAGGTCTTTGGTAAACTCCTCGTATCCTCTGCTGTTTACCAGACTGATTTCAATGCTTCAAGTCACCAAGTCCATGTTTGCCCCTGGATTGCTTATGGATATCTCAACTCCTAGAGGAGTCCAAACAGAAAATTTCCCTTGCCCCAGGGTGGGTTGCAGGGCTGGCATGGCAGGTCCCAGGTCTATATGCTGTCTATACTATGCTCTGGGATCTGCATAGGTGCAATGGAGGAGGCAAAGCAGAGACAGGGGAGGGGAGGAGGGAAAAAAGGCTTCTGTGATATTTAAGGGCATGGCTCGGGAGGTGGAAGGGCAGAGAAGAGGCAGGAGGGATATTTTCTCTCTGCTACCTCTGTTACCAATTTGCCTAGAATTCAGGTCTCTGACTCAGGAGGCACTGATGGAGATCACCATACGGATGTCACCTGGGAAGGTTGGTCCCCACCTGCTCCCAAGCACAAGGAGAGAAAGGGCTCACCTGCTGTCTCAGAACCAAAGGCAACAGGCAAAGGAGGGCGCAGAAATGTGATTGCACTGTTTGCCCTTCCAGAGAGGAAAAAACATGTGGTCATGAGCACTGTGCAGCTGGGTCACAGGACTGAGGATTTCATGCTGCTCTGAGCCACAACTACTGTGGCTGCAGTGACTTTCTTCTGTACCGGCATCAGGGGATGTTTGTCCTTAATATTACAATTTCAAGACATAAGACTGGAGAGTTTAGCAGTGAAGAGACTTCAGAGAAGCCAGTTGATTTGAGTGTGAACTGGACATGAGAACCATCAAAGTCTGGCAGAAATTCAGCTAGTTCTAGAAAGGACAGCCATACTCTTCACCATCTAGACCCACCACCACGTGTTTTGCCTATGCTCCAAGGGCTCTGTAGGACACTGCCTGCTACATGTAAGACCATCAGTAAAGCTTTTCATCTAGAGCAATGAGAGTTAGACACTTGTGAAAATGGTCCTATTCCCCTCTGCACCTTTCTTCTCTAGCCTTGAATGAAGTATTGTTCTACACATGAAAGTGTTTTCAGGCATCTCATCCTCAGCAAGTATGTAACACCTAGTACAACAAGGCATAGTCATTGGCATTGGTGAATACCCCTTCGCATGTCTTTCCCATAATTAGTCCAAGACTTTCCTGGAAGCTGGCTAGCCTCTGCAAAGCTTAAAGTGACTCTGCACCATGGAGCAGTTCACTGGCTGCAGCATGCCTTCCTCTGCAGCCAGGCACCAAGATCTTTCCTGACTTGGATTGACAGACATGGAGGGGACATGGGAAGTGTTTCATAGAATCATAGAATC
>NW_010259467.1:0-3577 GCF_000690775.1 Eurypyga helias
CCTTGGCCTCAGGGATGGTAGAGTAGTGACACATTCAGTCGCGTTGAACATACAAGAAAGCAGTGTGAAGAGGGAAAAATCACACACCATTTCCAAGCAGCTTGACATTATTACCTTCGCCGGTGCTGAAGGCCACTCCTCGCTCATCATACTTCAAGGGCTCAATAACCACCTTCTGTAACTGCACAGGAACCTCTCTGGAAAACTTCTGTATGTACTTCTCCTCGATGTCACCACACGGCAGTGTCATCAGTTTTTGTATGAGTTGAATAAATCTTAAATACTGTAGACAATAAGTCTTCATTAAAGGATGCAAGTGTAATTGCATTTGCTAAAACTTTCTATTTTTATATATTTGATCTTTCCTACTTCACTTTTATCGATGATTTCTGACAAGATGACACTTTTGCACCTACATGCTGATTTAAGAACAGCATGCAGATGCATCATTTTCTGTGTGACTAAAGATACCTAGTTCTTTCTTCAGGCAACAATGAAACTTTAATTCAAAGCATAACCAGCCCCTTTGTAAGACAGGATTACTGTATTAGAATGAAGTTCATCTCACTTTTTAAAAGAAAACATTGAGGGGGGAAGTGAGGGGGAAGGTCTTCATTCTTTTTTTTTTTTTAATTAAAATGGTAAAAGGAAAAGATTTTCACCTCATTTTCAGTAAGTCAACATGTTCATTGACTTGGAAATAATTTTATTTCACTGAACTGAACCTCTTAAATTATTACATTTCATAATATATACAGGAAATACCTATCTACCTATCTTTGGCTGTTCAAGCTGAGTTACTTTAATGTTTATGATTTCCTTTAAAACCGAACAATCAAGCTATTTAAAAATTCAAGAGATACTTGACTTAAAGGGCAACCTCTTGAAATAAATTATCCTTTGCTACTGTGTGGTTCTCCTTCCCCCTTGCACCCCCCTCCAAAGTTCTTTAACATGTGATTAAAGAGTAAACACCACTACGTTAACCCGTTTGTGCGAAAAGCTGGGATGTCCCATTATGAAGCGTTACTGGCAGGAGCACCAGAGAGCTGTCACGGGATACAGAGGTAAGCTATCCTCTAAAATTCATTTTTCATACAGATATCCACCTTATTTTTGAAGTCTTCTGTACTTGCAAGCTGTTACTAAAAGTACATTTTCTTCTCTCTGTTACCAGAGTCTCCTGCACAAAATTAATACTCTCCTTGTAACCTAGCAATAGCCCTTGGAACTCTGACATCACTTGGAAAACCACTTCCATCTAACAATATGACACAGCCTTTGAAAAGCAGAAATATGAAAACACATAAATATAAAAATTATTGAGGCTTTAGATGAGGGAAAGCTTCCAACAGCTTCCACTTTCACAGTGCAAAGGAAAACCAAATCAATACCTCTGATTCTGTTTAATAATGCAAACACAACGAAAAAGTCTGTTGCAGCAGCAAGATACAGGAATTTGAGCAGGTGAGACTAGTACCATTTCAAATACATGTAAACAATGTTTGTTCCTATATGCTGGGGCTTTGTGATTTTACATGCAAGAGGCCAATATGTAAAAAGTCTGGGGGCTCAGTTTTGGTTTGTTTGTTTGTTTGTCTGGGAGGTGGTGGTGTTTGGGTTTTTTTAGTTTACTGCAGTCTACTTTTACAGCTGTGGAGTGTACAAAAAACAAGCAGTGAAGAACACCAAACTTGTCTGGTTGTGCAGCTGGCAGTCTGAAAGGAAAAACAGCCATTCCAAATGCAGGAGCTACTGAAAGCACTGTAGTTGGTAAGTGCTTGTACTGCGAGCAAGACAGAGGAAGTCTGGTGGGTACACCAGGACGGAGAATTTACAGCAGTGATTTCTAATTACGCTTACGGACCACAATCTGCTTGAGACCTTTTCGCATCGCCCAGAGACAAGGAAGCCATCACAAGTTACTGTTCTGGATGGCAAGTGAGCAAAGGGCATGCTCACTGCTGCTGTGCTATCTCTGCAAAGATACTGTTCGCAGGATGGACGAGATTGAAGAATGCTGTTTCGAGGTGAGAAAATGCTTGGGATGCTCAGACACATAGTGTTCTATTCTCTGGTACTATTATATGCAAGCTTAATCTTCCAAAAGAAAACTGAAGCTGGCCACATAGACTGAACCTGCTGCTACAGAATCTAATGCTATTTAAGAGACTGCAAGAAAAAGCTCCGAGTGAGAAAGTGTACGACTATCAGGATGAACAGTCTTATTGCCAGAGAAACATGTAAAGGAGGACTCCAAACCTAGACGGTGACACAGTTTGCAGATACTGGGGAAAGTGCAAAACCCTCCTTCTCTCCCACCACATTCATGTCAAGGAGAACATAAGAGAGATCTGTATCAGACCATCCATGTAGCTTTGGATCTTGTTTCTGATATTTGATTCTGTAGCCAATCACCAAGGAAAAGGACTCTTTATTTCTGATTAGCCTTCTCTGTGATTTTTCCATCGTTATCATGTCCTTCTTGAGATTAAAGAATCACAAACCCTGTGCAGGTTTACCATTCCACATATCCATCATGTTTCCCATCTTGAACATTTACTCCTTCTGTACAAGGAAGCCTTTTTCTTCTGCAACTAGAATAAATGACTATTTATTTCTATTATAAAGCATTACTATACTCCATTCCTGACTACATAATTAGATGGGAACAAGTGCTCTAGGCCTCACAATGTTACCAGGACAAAAAATCAAACTATGTTAGTAACAATGGAAAAAAAAACATTAGTAGTTCTGTACTGTGCTAGCTAAAAAAAGTGACAGAGGGCACTTTTCAAGACACCATGAATGTGGTAGTGCTGTAAGCATATGCAGACTTCATGAGAAGGAAGAAAATTCTTTTGAAGAGCACCTGCTTCTACACAGTACCTTTTCAGTATCCAAAAATGCACCCAGAGTCCATATTTTTAAGACACAAACCTCCTTAAGATTCAAAAGATTAATTACTTACATCATCATCTGACAGTTTTTCTAACAACATTTCTTCCAATTCAATCTTAGTCAGCCATCTGGTGCCAGCCAGGTTTCTGTTTAAAATATCACATATATTCTCCCTTTAATTAACCATGCAATTAGAGTTACATCACAAAGGACCACACATACAGTCAGTCTTCGTTCAGAAATACATTTTCCATTGTAAATGAATACAGATCACATTTCTATAGTAAACATTAGAAGGCCTATGTTGATTTTAAAAGATCTGTCTTTTGAAAGGGATGCTAACTTCACATACTGAATTAACCACATGAAAATTAGGAGCATCAGTTATGCATTATTCATATTATTGAAGTCCAAGATTGAGCTAGAACAGTACTGTAAGAGTAAGAGATCTTCCCCACAACTTAAAACTTAGTTTTAAAAGCCTGCTGCTAGGAAGTTTGGTTTACAAGCAGCAAAGACCAAAATCAAAGGCAGAAGATTAAAATCAAATACTGAAGTAACAGAGTTTTATCTCTGGACTTCACTTTTCTGACCAATATAAAAATTCCACTAGGAGTAAGCATGGTCAAAGTACTGGTCAAAGCATGGTCCATTTGACAGATGGACCGCTCGATGG
>NW_010259468.1:0-3644 GCF_000690775.1 Eurypyga helias
TGCAGGCCGCGTGGCCTGCACACAAGGAGAGGCTGCACACAAAAACCTGCAGCTGCTCTGCCCTGTCAGCCTCGGTGAGCACCCTGCTCGCCATTCAGTCCTCCCAGAGACCTGTGCCTGCTTTCAGCTCCACGCTGTGCAGGGCGGCGGGAATGCCGTAGCCGCTGTAGGGAACCGCATCCATGGCAGTGCAACAGAGAAAAGGTAAGGAAAGGGACCAAGCCCCTGCAAGCACCATGAAACACTTCCCTGCAGCTACACAGACTGTAAACAGCACCTCCTGCATGACAGCCAGCACCAAGCAGCAGCTACACTGGTTTCTGGAAGAAAGCATGGCCACACAATGTCACCCGTGTTCGAAGCTCCTAGTCACTGTGATCTCATCTGACAAGGCCCATTTTAGGTTACAATGTGTTGGTGTGATGGGACATGAAAGCCTGTGCATTGACCTTTGTGATTAAAAATAGCACCCATCCCACTTTTGTCACTAATGACTCTGACTGCGTCCCTTCAAGTTAAGATATATAGGCATCTTCTTCCTTTCAAGGGAAATAAGGAGCAGCAATTTTGCCAAGCTCCAGCTTCATAACATTATTCTCAGGCTAAAAAAACCCCTACAGGACTGAATCAAGGTGAGGTAAATATGGTAAGTGCTGTTTATTGTCTTCTAATCTCTGTGATTGAGAGCTCACTCATTCTTCTCAAATGCCGGGAACACCACACAGGTGAGCTTATGCTGCTCTGCTATTTATTACTGCAGCACTGAAATTCCTTTGCTAGTGGAAATGGAAGGATACCAAGTCATACTGATTTACCCAGCAAAATATCAAGCTGTTTTAAGTTGCTGAATCTCAGCATTGGCAGGAACATCTTTGTTTCCCCTCAGGTTTATTTATGATTAGTAAAGACACCAGTGGAGAGCAACTTCCAGTACAGCACAAGCTGCTTTTTAAAATACTACGAGAGCAACCTTCTACAAGCAGGATCATCCCTCAAGAACAATGACTGTGTTCCAGCTGCAGCAAAGCCTCAATGCCCTGATATGGCAAATTATCCCTATATGGCAAAGCATTTAAGCGCCTTCAAAAATTTAAGGCGCACAGAAGCCTAACGAAGGGGGGAAGCATACGCAGGTCATGCTACACTCTGCATGGAGTGTGTGGCTGTCTCCCAGCGGAGCAATCAGGGACTGGAGAGTCAGTATTTGAGTAACAATGTGCTGCCACCTAAATTTGATACTGCCTTAAAAGATCAGGAAAGATCTGAGCCACTGGGAAGCCACGGGTCCCCAAGTGAGTGAAGGGGAAGAGAAACGTCTCAAACTGAAGCAGTGTTTGACTCTGAAAGGAGAAATCCTCACTTGGCATCAACTGGGGAACAATACTGCATTAAAAAGGGTTGGTAAATCAGCTGTGAGCTACATCTTTAACCATTTAAAATGTTTTCTCTTCCATCTTTCTCCATTTCTCTCTAAGAGGTGTTTAAAAGTCATTTGCAATCACTGCTGTGGAGTAACACTGAAGCACAGCAAGACACACTCCACATCTCCCAAGACACAATTAGCGACACAGTGCTGTAACATGGGAATAAGGGTTCTGGCACTGTGTCTAGGCCTCCCCTAACGCCTGGAGCTCTACAGTCCTACTGCTCTGATTGCATGAAAGATCCCAAACCTCACAGCTTATAAGTAGGAAAGTGGGCACAGATCTGGAGAGACACTAACCCAAGGCTCAGGAGAAAAATAGAGTATCCTGATATTATGGGGCACCCTCCCAAAAGAAAAGGACTTCTGTGTTTGTATGGAAATGAAGTACAGGAGAAAAGTCTTAAGGATAACAGATGTCTGTTCAAGGAGCCATACAACTTACTTGCGATGTAGGATGCGTCGCTAGGAATTTCAGGGGTGCACTGCACACAACGCAACACAGAATGGTTCTCAACATCCCGAAGCAGCTGACAACCACAAGGATGAACCCGCCAAGAAAAATCCCTGCCTTGCTTAAAGAATTTAAACCCTGCTGACAGATTCAGCAGATTGTTAACTGGTCTGCCACTGTGTGATAAATGAAACACCCAACCCAACAAGAGGCTAAGTGCCAGGCAGCTGCCCACATCTGTGCTTCCCGCACCATGAACCGAGGGAAGCCTGCTAGCTGTTTGTCAGCTCGTGCAATGCCATTTATTACAACTAGTGAGTGCGGCCAAGTTTGCTGTTTAGGAACACCTTTTGGTATGAGGTTGCAGTCCTCCTGTCAAAGCACAGTTTGAAAAAAATTGTTTTGCAGCTCATGACTAGTAATTATGTAGAAAAGTTATTTTTCATCAGGTGCCAAAAGGCTGACCTTGGAATGGGGGGAATAAAAGTACCAACAGGTTGAGGCAAACCCTTTGAGATTAGACAGGTATAGGCCTTTGCACCTACAGAGTATGTACAAGATACAGGCATTTGCAGGAATCCAGGGTCCTAGATGAGGCCAGGAAAATACAAGGAGGGAAAGAAAAAAAAAGGCAAAGTAGCAACTGTTACCAGGAAACTCAACTTTCACATTTCCTGACTTGGGTGTCAGCTCTGCACCACGCAGCTGCACTGGGGCCGGGGCACCGCACTTCTCCCCAGCCAGTGCTCTGGGCTCTCCGGATGCTCCTCAATCTCCTACCCTTGGGCCAAGCTTTTCTCCAGAACCCGGACATCCCAAGCAGAAAACCCCACAGCTCCTGGCTGGGATCTCAGGTGCAGGACTATGATGACACAACAGGTTCCCTTTGCAAGTGGCAGTAGAGGAACAACCTTCAAACACTTACCACAATGAGTGCCACAACAGACAGTGTATAGTAGATCGAATCTCTCAAGAGGCTCCACGATGACAGTGCAACAACCTGGGCAAAGAGGCAAAGAGAGGATGTCAGCCGGGCTCTTGTCAGCACCACTGCCACGCATGCCAGGACACAAAGGGGAGACCCAAGCCAGGAGATGCTCCGACTCTGTGCAGCTGCTGGAGGAACAGCCACGATGGAGATGTTGGGGTGGCCAAATCCAAAGAGTAAAAGGCACGAGGTCATGGGCAGCAGACGACTTCCATGCAGTCGCAGACGTGCTAGGCCACACCACTGTTGTCAAAGCCACGGCAAGGGGAATCAAATCTCAAGTATTGGAGAAGCTTCCCACGAGCTCAGCAGGCTACCTAATACCCTTTTCCCCCTGAAATCCGCCCCGTGCATACACCACAAGGCTGGACCAGAGGCAGCTGGAGCACAGGCAGGTGAGGGGTGCCTGCCACGGAGGGGGCTGTCCGGGTGGCAGGGAGTGGCTCAGTTTTTCCAGCAGGACCCTTCCGTGCCAGGGCTGATGCTCAGCAACGAACATCCCTATGAAGAATTCCCATTTCTGGAGTGCATCTCAAATGCCATGGGTCATATCCTTCCAAGGTGTAAACCCCAAGGAAGCAGATGGGAGATGGCTAATTTACACTGACTGGGATCTGGACCCTGAATGTCCAGATCAGACAAATTTTCTGACCACATCCTCCAGTCATGCATGTGCACGAATTCAGTCAAACAGGAACTTCATTTTCATTTCCCTGACACCTAAATGAAGGTGCTGTTTCAGAGTGCTAGGCAAAATAGTTTCATAGAATCATAGAATC
>NW_010259469.1:0-2263 GCF_000690775.1 Eurypyga helias
GCGCCGCGGCAGCCTGGTCTGATGGCACAGATGGCTACAACCGCCGCCGGAGTTGCTGTGGGCTCTGCTGTGGGCCATACCATCGGCCATGCGCTCACGGGAGGGTTCGGTGGAGGAAGCAGCTCCGAAGCCGCCAGGCCTGATATTACTTACCAGGTAAGAACGCGCAGCCGGACGCCAGGCAGCGAGGCACGGGTAACTGGGTCACGTGTAGGCTGATGTAACGGCTGCAGGCGTAAAGACCAGACGAACCGTGGCCGGGAAAGCTGGGCGGACTGTGGTGACGCAGTCTCCGAGGTCACTACGAGGTAACTACCACGGTCACCGGGAGTAGCTTCAAAGTAGTACAAAGGATGCACGAGCGATACGCGCTTGTGGTGGGGTGTTAGTGCTCTGTGCTGTAGCACCCCTCCGATTCGGGCAGGATTTCCCTGTTCAGGTCTGATCTATTGCCAGGCTTCTTCTCTGCTGCTCAGACATCAGCAGAACGCTGTTGCCTTGCGCAAATGCCACCCAGAGTTACCCAAGTGTTTGTAACTTACCCAGCTGTTCAGAATGTGTCGTGCCACTGCCGGAAGCTGCTGTGCTTCCGTCCCCTTAAAAAGTAGCAGGACACTGTCTAGGTTGGTGTGGCTTCCTACGCTGGGGCTGTGGAAAGGGCGCTTAGGGAGGTGTCTGCCGTTGCAGGAGCCCCAGGCAGCGCAGCCTGCCTACCAGCAGCAGCAGCAGCAGTTTGCTCCTTGCCAGTATGAAATGAAACAGTTCCTGGAGTGCGCACAGAACCAGACTGACCTCAAGCTGTGCGAGGGCTTCAGCGAGGTACTGAAGCAGTGCCGCTTTGCTAATGGTAAGTGGACGGTGCTACCAGGCAACTACTGAATTATCCTGGGAACAATATCCTGGGTCTTAAGTCCATCTGGTGAAGAACAGGGATTGACACAGACACCGCAGTCGGAGGAGTCACTGCTGCTCTGGCTTCTGCTGTTGGCCCTGTTCTTGTAGCTGGAGGGGGTGGGGTGAGGATGCATTCCGGAGGTTTGGTGTTGGTATGTGGAATGGAGCTGATGGGCTGGGAGAGGGGTTGCAGCAGGCTTGGAGAAGCAGCGCAGCATCGCTGGGCTGTAGCAGGCGCCTCTGGCACAACTGACAAACCGCCCTGACGTGGGAGAGGAGACGGCTGAGTGACAGTGTCCGGGCAGGCCGAAGCCTGCAGTTTGGCATGTCCCAGGAGATGGATGAGGGGAGAGGGGACGCCCTCGCACACGGCTGCTTTGCTGCAAGGAAGGCACCTGCTGGCGAGGCACTCAGAGCTTGCTGTGGTTAACTGGGATCACTTCTTCCCTTTCAGGTTTAGCCTAAGCCTCCGGAACAAGGTTGCTGCAGACCATCCTAACAACTGACCAGTGAATGAAAAAAAGCTTCAGTAATAAAGTCGAAAGCTGTCTGTCCTCCCGTTAGTTCGTATGTTCCCACTCTCGTCCCCCCCTGTGGCTTATTCCTGCTGCAGCTGTGGTGCAGCGTAGAGCAGCACGTTAATTTGGCACAAATAAACAGTAACGCAGAATGCGCTTGCCTGGGCTAAGCCGGTGGCCGATGGTTGTGCCGAGTGTGACGCGGTGTACGAATAAACTCTCTGCGGGTATCTTGCTCTGGTGGACTTTGGGCTTGAGTCCGAAGGGTGAGCGGGCGAGAGCTGCTTTGGGCAGGCGTCTGTTTGCCTGCCAGCGGCGGTGCCCGAAGGGCTGGGGCTGCAGGAGCTGGACGAGCCCGCAGCTCGGTTAGCTGTGCTTCCGACGGCCGCTCGGGCAGCTGGGCCCCACGGGCAACTTCCGCTGACTGAAGCGCGTGGTGACGGGGAAGGCGGTGACGAGGAAGGCTGCGCCTGACTGCGCTGTCGTGCAGCGGCTCTTTCCCAGCGGCAAACTGCTCTCTGCTCCAGGGAACCTGAGCCTTCCCCTCTGCTCAGGGTCACCCGAGCACCCCAGCTCCTAAGATGACAGCCTTCCATCAGACCCACGGCTCCCAGTGCGGGGCCGAGGCTGAAGGTTCTCCCCCTGGTAGGAGTCTGGGGCTGAAAGGTGAGAAGCTGTTCCCGCCGCCTGCGGCTGCCACAGCCTTTTCCTCCTGGCCCTTGGCCCAGGCGGGTGACACAGCCTCTGCCCCACACGAAAAAGAAAAACCCACCCGTTTCAGAGGTATTTGCGGGTGGAACGTGCAAACCCTCCTTTTTCCATCAGAGGGAGCAGCCGGCTCGTGCCCTGCC
>NW_010259470.1:0-12484 GCF_000690775.1 Eurypyga helias
TCCTGGCTGAATCCAGCACAGGCAGACAGGCGTAGATGTGTCTCCTCATACACCTGTCAGCTCGCTGCTACTGTTGGTTCTCTTATTCCTGCTCTAACTGACCTACCTTTCGCTTCCAGAGCCGCGTTACAGCTTCCCCTCTTGCTCCAGCAGAGACCTGCTCACAGGGGTAGTTTTATTGATTTCAACTACACACGAGCGCTTGCAAGCTTTTGTCTTGTACCGTGCATTCCTGGACGCCTTTTGGTCCCTGCTCCGGAGCTGGGCTGTGACTGCTGTAGACAACATGTTCATCTGTGTTTTGTCTCAGCTTGCCCGTGTATATCCCACGTTTCCATGCTCCAAGTCGGCCTGCACGCATCTCAGTCCTTTCACTGACACCATTAGCTGCAGCACTGCTTCGACAGCAGATAAATAAGGTAATTCAGGAGTAGTAAGTCGCAGGTACTTCTTCAATTAGAGTTTCTGTGGTGATTTGTGCCTGCTTTCAGTGAGAACGCCTTCCCACCTTTAACATGCCGGCCCAAGTTTCCACTTGCAAACACCATCGTGAACAGCTTTTAGCTCACATGGGATTTGTTCTCCAAGTAAGCAAGCTGGCATGGCTCCTCTGCCCCAAGCCCCTGGCATCCTCTCACTGGAGCTCCCTCGTCACCCCTCGGCTATTTCAGAGCACACCCTGAGAACTGCTGCAGGTGTACTAGCAGCATCATCGCGTAACCACACAAAATCTAGCCTTTGTGGTTATTTCAGACTTGACTTGCTTTTTTCTCCTCCTCTCCTTCTCACGTAGGTCTCTCATTGGATTGACATTTGTAAATGTGCCAGTATTTATAAATACGGAGATGCTGACAATGTCTGGAAGGGTCAGAGGTCCTATCTTTGAAATTCAGCAGCTACATCTCATCTTGCTCTTTCTTTATGTTCAGGTTTGCTTTCTTGGCTCTTTCTGGCAGAGAGATGGCCTTAGAGCTGGCAGTCTGCTGCGCTGCCTTCTGACGGGCTGCAGAAGCAACGGTCCAACAGTACCAGTTCCCGGGGAATGCTGTCAGGACAGCCACATGCCAGCACTGATGCACCCCACTGCTGCTCTGACCCTCAGAAGCTTTATGTTCCACCCCCTGCCTTTACACAGTAGCACAACCAGAACGTGAAGGTTTCCCGCTTTCCCTTGCAAGACACCTCTGTTCTAACCATGCCAGGAGAGGTTTTTCCAGTTTCAGGCATTTGATAGCAAACTTCTTTTTGGTGTTTCAAACAGGGTCTGGACAAATAAGCAGCTTGCATGAAGTGTGAACAGCTCCCATACTCATTCATCTATGGGTTCTCCGAACATTTATTATCCTCCCATTTCTTTTTATTAACGTGGCAGTTACGCCGTAAGGCAGATGCCTGACAATCACCTATTTCTGGGGTTAGCATGCTCCAAAGAAATTGTTATCCTCTAGAACACCTTGTCGCTGTGTAACAGCAGTACTACAGACGTGCCTGACTGTGCTCTACGCTCTAAATGCTGTTTTGCTTACATCTCCATTGCAAGCAGGATAAGTCCTTAAAAAGAGAGCCCACTGCTTCCAGCTACACGCACTTCCCAAAGTTTCCAACTCCCCAGGTGTTCTGCTAGCAGCCTGCACTGCTGCCAGCAGTCGCAGGCAACGGTTTGTGTAACCAGACATGCAGCCTCCCACCAAGGCCGGTAGTTTAGAAATGAAGACCACATCCAATACACAGCCCAGCAGGGCTAAGGGAGAAGGACCTTTTCCATGGAAGTGCTGACACCACCAGCACGCTCATCCTCCACAGGGCAGTTTTGAGGCCAGGCAAGTCGTGCTTCCGACCCGCTGATGCGCTTGTCCTACACCACCTCCCTCCAGTTCTACTGTTTAGAACCATGTAATTAAGGAGTAGTAGTTTTCATTCTTTAACATACACACAACCTAATGTTACAAGTTATCTTCAGCTTTTGGATAAGCTTGGAGAGGTTCCTATTCATGCCAGAGATCCCTATCCATGTGAGATATCCTGTTGCGTATCGTGCCAACAGGAAGAAACCCAAAACACGCCCTGGTCTGTATTATTAAGCTTCACATTTCACAGGCTACATGACTACATCAGCATAAGATGTTTTCCAAGTATCCAGCACTAAATGTCAACATTACAGGGAAACCATTATGCCAGAACATTTTTTTTCCTCCAACCCTTAATACAGACACTGAACTACAGCTCGAAATCCCAACGGACAGAAAAATAAGGTCAGAGTTAATCAGTTGCCGTACAGCGCGTCCTACTTAACCGCGAACGCGCTGTCCAGTGATCAGCGGGAATGGCCGAGTGAGGTGGTCATCCACAAACACGCACGGACAAAACCTAGCAACCGAGAGCGGGAGCGTTGAGTCTCGTGATGCGACCATATCAAGCAGACAAAACAGGCCGCAGGAAGCGAATGATGCATGGTAAATCCTGCAGCTGAGCACTGTTTCCAGGATCACTTATTTCATCAGTATTTGAGATGCTGGGAAATCTGACTCAAAGGTTACAGCTTTGCTGTGCTCCACATATCACAGAGTAAAAATATTGTATATAGGAACATTGCCAGACTGTTTAAAGAAACCAGAAAACTACTCCAAAATCTTATTGCATACATTCACCTTGTTAAGCTTTAGTTATTTGAGTTATTTTGACTTCACAGCATGTGGAACAAAACAAAGTTCAGTTGCAGACACGAGTACAACCAATGTCTCCCGAAGCCAGCAGTTTCCTCAATACTAGTGAGTGCGCTCCGGCCCATACGCCCCACACACACCCCCCCACGGCGGTGATGCCCGTCCAGCTCTTTGTCCCACCAGCTTCCACTGGAGCAGTTCCATTTCACGCGAGTTTATTCACCGGATGGCATTCTGCGATAAACGCAGCCAGTCTCTGCACGTGAGACCCCCAGGTCAGGCAGCGCAAAGACTGGGTGAAGTTAGACTGCTTCCATCTACAGCAGCTTTTATGCCATAAAGCATTAAGAAAGGGAAAGCGTGCTTGCCCTTATTCTTCTTTCACCCCCCTCAGCTTTTGATCCTCTCCCACACCATAGACCCAGTTTCTGGGTGAGCCTACAGTCGTTGATTCGTTATGCGCAGTCTTACGGAACACCATGCCAGCCCTTCCATTCTGGAGGTGCAGGGGCTACCTTGGGCCGTTAACACCACCAAGATTCTTGGCCAGTTCAGCCAGTACACAGAAAATTTCAGACAAAAAGTTATCTGCAGGGTGTATTTATGCTGCACAAGGCAGGAGAGCATTCCAGATCATAAACGCTTCCTGAAGCAAGCTGGTGTGTGTCCCCAGCTCAGGAGCCAAGATCCTAGCTTTTACCCCAGAGCTGCACTGCATGTCACAGTCTCTAAAGCAGGGCAAGTCATTTCGGCGTGCGGTGTTAGTTACTGCAGTCAGGGCAGTGGAAAAAGAGGATTTTTCCTCTGGCTCAACAAGAAACAGGAGTGCTCCTCCTCCCTGCCTTCCCTTCCCCCCATACGATAACTTTAGCATATGTTAACAGCCACAGACCTATTAAGAACTGAGAGTCCCTAGTACAGCAAGCAAAGATACTTGACTCTCCAGGTCGTAAAGTATGCCTGCAAAGGCAAACTCAGAGAAAGCATAGCCACTAATACTACAGAAATGGCTTTTCTAACTATAATCTCTTCCTTCTTCAAGAAGTCATACTGCCCTCCAGGCTGCTGTATTCTCCTTACCATATGGGCGAGCTGAACACATGATAAGCACAGCATGGAGACAACACATCTGGCTTTTATCCCTACTTTTTGCAACCAGCCACAGGAAACACATTATGTGGATGCTGAATTTAACTAGTTGCAAACCAAAACGCTCTTCTCCCAGAACTGCGGTCAGGAAACAATGAAGCGAGCATGCATCTTCAGCACCAGCTCCTGCCCTGGACCTGCTGCTAACAAACCCTCTGTCCAACTCAGCTGCACATGCCCTCGCCCACCGGAGCCTTAAGGTCTCCTCTGCCTCCCCTGACAGCTCCTTCTTCACCTTCCATCTCCTCCTCAGACCCCAGCCAATTCCCCCCCTGCTGCTGCCACCAACGCTGGTTTGCAGCAACGCCCCAAGTTCAGCATGAACATCGACAGTTAAAAAACCAGGCCCGGTTAATTAGCTCAGGTTTCATTCCACACCTGACTAATTGGCAACGAAGACACTACCTTATCCTGGGTCTTTAAGCACTCAAAAATGTTAGGAGTTAATAGATATGTATTTATCTAGATAATGAAACACCTTCCGCTGTAGGCTATTTGCTATTATTTTTTCTGATTTCCCCCCCTTGATCCTACATTCAGCATTTTGTTTTAAATTAGCAAGTATAATATATTCATAACATTTTAAATTTGCCTACTGTAGTTGGTGCTTGGTCTTTCGTATGCCACGAGGGAGAACTAAGCTCCTCTTAACACTGATGATAACCTTTGCTGCTGCCAGCTCAAACACTACCAACTGAGCTAACCAAACAACATGTTATCTTTTTAATACTGCCAGATAAATTCAGTGAAAGCTCTCCAAAACCACAGAATACAAATTTCATATTTCACAGCCTATAAAGCAGGCTTGGTTTCATCTGCATCTATTCACACTGCAGCAAAGATCTTGAGATAACTACCAAAGTCACGCCAAAAATGTGATGAAAACATAACTGCACAAGTTCTGTGGTCAATGTCTCCATAAATTACTGTTCTGTGACTCTGAAGTGTGCTACTAATCCACGCTTTCAGTTTCTCTCATTAATTCTAGGACCTTCTGCTTATGTTTAAAATTGTTGATTCAGTCTAACTCAACATTACTGCCTCAACAGCAGCTTTAGAAAAAGCCTTTTGAAATAAAAGATCATAATATTTCAATACGGACCCTTAAATATTAGCCTAAAATACTTCTGAAAGAAAATAAACACTTAGGCAATTTACATCCCCCTAGCCAAAATGTTTCACAGCGTTTTTTCTGTATGACATTATTAACTTCTGTTATATGGTTAAACTATTACAAATACTGTGAACTTGAGAACAGAAACTTAAACTGCTGAATCCCAAAACAACAAAATGGCGAACTACATAATTAGGGAATGCACATCTCTCTTTCCCCAAACTACCTTAAATTCTTGTGTTTTGTCCCATGTACATCACCAGAAAAGTACTTGATTTGGCAAGAGAGGGATAAACAGTTCAACAAATAATGAAGCAGCATTCAGATTCCTCTCCCAAAACTGTCAATACTTGCCTCACCTTCTTCAATGCCAGGTGCTAACGCTCAGGTAACACGACCTGGAGGCCTACAGGCCCAAATCATGCCAGCAACTTATTTGCCAGTGCACAAAACGTAAGATACGCCTGACAAGGACAACCACTGCCACACACATGCTGCCTGCTGGTACCATTCTGCGCTTTCCGGCTGGGCTTGCGGGATGGCCAGGTCTGTACCACAGCTGCCAAACGCCACCTACTGAGTTAACCCAGATACAACACTGTCCCGCAAAGGAGCGAGCAGTAGTTCGGCCACAGCATCTTTTGAGAGACAGCACTGCAATAAACCCTCAGCAGAAAAATTAACACTGACGTAAGTGAAATGGATCACGGAGATTGAAATAACCTGTGATTTAAAAAAAAACCAGCATGCACACCTGTACTTCATGTAGGAAAAAAAGGTCAATAGGAGTTCATACCTCTGTGCCTCTCACCTGTCAGACCAAGAAAAGCTCCTACAGGTCGTTCCAAGGGCATCGTTCACAGCATTCCACAGTCTGCTCACTACTTGGGTTTCACAGACACACAAGTCTCCATAAAACAGCCAGTGAACAACATTACTCATGGCAGAAAATGCCCGTGGAAGACATCCCTAAGCTCCTAACGTGCCCCTCTCAAACATAGAACTACATTTAATCTGCATTTACCTATGTTTGCCTCCCCAGTTTTTGAGAACAGTCCACAGACTCATGGATCTTTGGAGAAGGTGCTTAGAGCAACAGGACGCTCATCTGGTGAGGCAGAGAAAGGGAGAGAGTCCTCGGTTCCTCTTCCTGCTCTAACAAGTATTTATGAGGTTTCCATTAAGATCTCTCTAGATGAAAGAAAAAGCCAACCTAAACCTAAGGTGACTATTCTCAGCACCAAACTCTGCCACACCACAAACCCTGCAATTCCCTTTTGCACGCAAAGGTAACTGAAAGAGCAAAGACTACTCTCCCTTGCTCCTTAGCATGGCGGTTGGCGTGGGTTTTTTTTGCTAGTTGAGCGATACGGGTTTGAGGCTCTTCAGGAAACGAATCGTAGCGTCGCGGGTGGTAGCTACGTCAGCAATCAGTACAGCCCACCGGAAGCAGGTCTCTGTAGAGCAACAGAGCTGGAGTGCGTACCTGCTAGCCACACCCACGCATTTTGGGAGTTCTAATTCAGACTAGCGCTAATGTCATTCCCTGTTAGTGCTTGGAGCATATCGGTTTCCCAGTGGACCATCTCTTCCAGATTCACCCCAAGGAAATCCAGTTCACACGCTACGAGGCTATTCCACAGTGCAAATCACAGGGCAGTAACTGATGCTGACTGAAAGATGCTCATCCTTTTGTGCTGACAAAGGAAGCCCCAAGGTGGGACATCCTGATTGTAACAATGAAAACAAATGAAAAGTAGCTTACCTGAGCCTGGAGTCTTTAAAGGTGTCTAAGTACGAAGGATAGTTCCAAGTAACATTACTCCCCTTGCACCGCAGTTCTACGCTTTGTCCTGCGGACAGGCTTAGAGTGGCAGCCAGTTTCTGGAAACGACCTTTATCCATCACCTGCGTCAGTATGGACTGGGACTTTAGAGAGGAGTCAGCAGATTCTCTCTCCTTCATCTTGGGGGTTTTGGGTTTCACTTTTTTGTTAACAGGCTTAATTTTGTTCTCTCCATGTTCTTTTGGATGCTTACTCTTTTCAGGCTGTCCGATAACTAGTAAAATAAAGAGACGGTGGCAATGTTAAAGATTAGAAAAAGGTTATATAGTCTTTTTGCAAAAAACAAGTATCTTCCTTATTATTACATAGGGTAACTAAATTTGTTCTCCCTATAAAGGATTCATAAAAATGAGTAAGAGTTAAATTCGATGAGTGTTTGAAGTCTCTGGCATGACCCATTTTCCTAGGGAAAAAGAAAGAGCTTTCAACATGTGGAAAATCTATACTTGCAGTTCACATAAACAGACAAATATGTAAGGTATGAGAACTTTCCCAATGGGAAAGGGCAGAAATGCAGCGTTTCTACCTCCAGTTACTTTTGTCATTTCTCCCTCATGTCACTGCCATTTAGCACACAATGCTACACAAGCTCTCCGCCCTCACAAGGATATCCCACACCCATCAATTCTGCACCACTTTTTCACACACCATGTTACTCTAAGAGACACACGAACAAGAGCTGGCAAGCGTGATGATCATTTATAAAATACTGACAGCGGTGCAGTTTCCTTCTGCCATAGTAAGTACTGTGAAAATACGAGTGGCACTTAAGTCACTTGAAGGTTGCATTTCACTCATCGTTTCTCTGACACAGCCATTTATTTTTTACAATCAGATGAAAGACAGCAACACTGGGGACTTGGTTTGCTCAGTGTGTTTTGAACTCTTTTAAAGACTCTGAGGGAGTAAGAGTGAATTTTTTTTGAGAGGCACACACCCAGTCACTAAGGTACATCCCACGCCACACGCACAAACGTTTTCCCCAGTTCTACACCAGGAGCGTCAGTGAAGTTGATTGCAGAGATGCCTCACCACCTTAAAATGAGCCACAGACTGAAGAGATCAGATGAAACATCATGATCTTTGGAAGGCTTTTCTAAGATAAAGAGTAATATTTTGTGGCTTCTGGAAGGGAGCATGAAACAAATCGGTACACTTCTTCCAATTTTTCCTCACAGCTATGATGCCACTGGCCATGGAAAGTTGACAGACTTGGGCGAACGATGATAACAAAGGAGAATCTCAGCGAAGTTGTCGCTGCGTCCCATGGGCTATCAGGAGTAGGGTTTTGCTGGTTACCCAGGGCATGCTACCCTAGCAAGTGACACAGTGCACATTTACAGCGCAAAGAGTCGGTGCAGAAGCTCTTTCCCCGGCATTACATTAGAAAGGCTACAGGGGGTGAGGCCAAACGTCTCTACCTAGCCAACGTCTTCGCACCGACACCACCCCCTGTCAGATGTCAACCAGGGAACAGGGCACCCAGCTCTGCTCCTGTGAACCCAAGCTGCCATCCTTTTGTGTCCTTGGCGATCTTGCTTTCATTAATTTGTCAATTTCAAAACGACACAAATTACCAGTAAATATTCGACGCCTCCTGGTTTTTGTACAAAGTGAATAAATACCCAGCGTTTCTCCCACAGCTTGGTCTGAGGCGCCTGTACTTTTACGGAACTTAAGCGTCCTTCAAACATAACCTTTCTGGACTGACAAGTCCTGCTCTATTTAACTGTTCCCTGTAAAGACCACGCATCTGCCAACGTTCCATGACATCCCGTGTGGGTAATGGGAAGAAGACAAATGCAGACTGTACACCCGGTTCAAGATATGGCCAAATCACAGCTGTACCTATTAGTGGTGTCATCTTTCCTGACTAAATAGCACCTTACTTTTCAGGAAAGCAGTATTAGGAGCTGACTTCCTCTAGAACAGATCACATAACTCCAAGATCACTTTCCCAAGTAGGAATTATCGGTTGGAAATTCTTAAGTAGAAACTCAACGTGTATACGAAGCTGGAATCACTGGCGGTACTTCGCGTCTGACAACACAAAATTTCAAGCCCTATTTTCACCGCCCAGTCATTCAAAACGGAGAGATTCTTCTGCAGCTCTTTACTGACAGTTTGCTTTGCCTTTCGATTTATAAATACACTGAGAATCACGTGTCTTACAAGATCCCTGTGAAATTCAACTGGATAAAAACAATTCTCTGCCCATACTGCAAAAACCGCGGATTAACCCCTACTCCTTGGTCTCTATTAGTTATTACTCCATGAGAGGTCTTCCCGTGTCTCACATCATCTTGGTTCCCACGGGGTCTTTAACAACAGACTTATCAAAAGTCTTTAGGAACCCAAGGAAATCAACCAACTTGTCCATGGCCACACTCTCATGAAGTCCCTCAGAGAACTTCAGCAGATCTCCAAATCAAAACACACTTGTGAAGGGAGGGGAAAGGCGGCCATACAAAGCCACACTGACCCTCCTATAAGTCAGGCCTATTTATTCACGAGTTCAGTTTACAGAACACAGTTATCTGGCTTTGTGCCTGCACCTCCCTCAGAAATCTTAAAATACTGGCATATTCCCATTTCCCTGGAAAGGAGTAGTTCTGTACTAGGTTATGCATCTGAGTTAAGACTTCAGCTGTTTCAGGCTGAAATTTCTTTCAAGTCTCAGGCACCTAAACATATCATGGCACTTTAGCACTCTTCATGTTGATTTTCTCTAAAGCTAATTCTTTTAGCATATTAATGAAACATGTCCTCTGACAATTCTCCCCCCAGAGAATGATTTCTGTCTCAGATCCTGCTATCACAGTGCTCGGCAGGGTACCAGACTCCAAGTTTCTCATCTGCTTATCCCATCACCATTTTCCATTAAAACCTCCGTAAGCACCTCCATAGTGAATGCGGGTGTACACAAATAATTACATTTTAAATTTAACTTTACTTTCTGTAGGTGTCCTTTCTCATCCCCAGTTCCGACCAGCCTTACGAATTTTGCAGCCATCTCTCCCTGCCCCAGCCCAGCACATCAGAAGAAAAGGATTTATGGCTGGTTTAATCCCTTTTGCAAGCTGTTTCTCAAAACCTTTTTCTCTGCCTCAGTCTGATTTTTATATTTAACCCACATGTGAGTTAACGAGCCTCCTCATCTTATGCAATCCCCTTTCCGAAATTAAATGCATCAGTTGTTTCTTTGGCTTTTATTATTCCTGCAAGAATATTAAACCTACACTCTGTCTGTTCTAAAGCCACATCTGAATCCAATTACCTGAGTGCTGCTCTGGATCCAGTCAAGAACTGCTGCCCTCTCAGGGGCTCTGCAAGCAGCGGCTCCAAGAAGTTATCATTTGTGGCACCTGGACAACCCAGCATCACACCCTGATGTGTGTGACCCAACCTACACCAGGGTAATTCATTCTTCCTTTTGCTTTTCTATCCAGTCCCTGCTGCCCCTCTGGTTTTCCTTAACAGTCATTCCCTCCATCACGTTAGGTGGTCAGTAACTAGGTTGGTTGTTCTCCATAGGGCTGGTATTTCAGCTCAGAGGACTTCTACCGACAAAACCCACCAGGAATCAGATTTAACACTAAAGCCTTTTTCAACACATACTGCCACTTCTCCCTTGGGTTGAGCTATTCCATTTTTCCTGTGTAATCTGTGCCCTAGTATTAGGAGGTCCCACTGACAAGCCTGCTAAGTCTTTTGGATAAGCATTCCCATTTCAAAGTAGCTGTTCCAGTTCCCTGTTATGTTTTCCAGATTTGTTTGTAGAAGCACACAAGCTTTGGTCCACTTGCTTTTTTAAACCCTAAACCTACGGCTATCTGTTCATACTACTCTTTGCCATTTCGCTAGGTTCTGCCAACCTCAACCATGGCACTTGTTGGAAGACACACAGCTCTTAACAGCCTCACTCCGAGGAAACACATCATCCCAAACTGTGTGCTCTTCCACACCTGACGCTCTGCCTTTAAGAAACTGTTAAAGGCTCCCCTATGAAAGCTTTTCAACTTTAAGTGCCAGAAGCCTGGTTTTGATTTTCTCTAGATGGAGTTTCCTCTCTGCACAAGCGCCTGCTGTTCCACGTTTCTCCCAGGGAGTCTGAACACTTTCCCCCTATACCGCACTCCCAGCTACACAGCGAAACTCTTGTCTGCGTGACCTTGTACTTCCCCGCCGGTGACGGCAGGGGCACCTCAGGAAATACCATCACAGCAGCTTGTATGTGCCTACACAGAAAACCAAGTTTTCCCTCTCCGCTGCACCACCCTGAGAGGCGAGTTTCCAACCAAACTGTGACCACACTCCTTCGCAAAACTCCGTGTAAGTCTGTCCAGGGATGTATGGACACCACCTGCCTCTCAAAACCCTGCCCTCTCATTGCCGAGCCAAGTGTCTGCATGCCCAGTAACTAAATTAACTGGCACAGTAATCTACCACCTACGATAAAGAGGCCACACAACCGAATCCCTCCAAGAACACAGAACCCACCACAGATTCCCCCACTTCCATAACCAAACCGCAAGACTTTCCCCGTGAAGGGTACAAACTCAACCAGCCCATTTATGCAAGTACATGAACATGTCACGTTTGGGATGCTTCACCGCCTCACCAGATCAATATGCACAGCCCTCACTGTTTTAATCATAAAAGGGTTAGGGTTGGAAGGGACCTTAAAGATCATCCAGTTCCAACCCCCCTGCCATGGGCAGGGACACCTTCCACTAGAGGGTGATATCCAGCAATAGCACTTCTTATAAAAAAAAAGTTAAAGACTTAAGAGTTTTATCAATGATTATTTTTCTACTTTCTACCTCTGATGAACTCCTACTGTCAGTTCTAAGATGCACCACACTCATTTCCTCTGCAAAGGTACATTCAGGGTCCCTACTGACTCATCACGCCCGCGCCTCGATGTCGCAGAACACACCACACAGCACTTTTCCTCCTGGTTCGCAACCCTTGTCTGTCCTTCAGTGTTCGTCTGCCCCTCGTTCTCACAGATGCTACACACGCAGCAACCCCTAAACGAGCGCTAGTCACGTAATGCCGAAGGGCACCCAGTTGTGACTTGAGACACCACCTACATCCACACGGCACCCAAGAATTTTCAGCTCTCAGTCATACTGATGAATTCTTCCTTGAAAAAACTAGTAAATCAAGCGTGAGGTTACCATAAAGAATAATTCTTAACCGGCAGGATTAAGATGGGAGGGCAGAGTCCCTGCGATCACAACTTAGGTAACAAAAGAGGTCGGCTACACCTCTGTTGGTGGTACTTCCAGGAGAAGGTAACCATCCATACCAACACTCCTACAGACAACACAGGTTGACGCATCCACCTCACGGGGACAACCTGGAGGGGCGTATTTCACTGCTGCTAAGCCAAAATAAGCTAAATCACATCATCAGAACAAAAACTAGGGAAAGCCTCCTGGAAGTCCCTTCCCACCCTCCTTCCTCAGCACTCTGTCCAGCGGCGCTCACACCATCCCAAAGGCTGGAGACCCCACAGCCTCCCCCCAGCACCTTCTTCCAGTGATTTAACCGCTCTCAGGGCAAAGGATTTCATTCGTTCCGACAGGAATTTTTTTTCCTGGGCCACTCGCCTTCCACCGTGCACCTCGGAGCCTGCCTGGGTTTCTCCACAAACCCTGCCAGGGGCTACACGGGCCTCCTTCCTCACCCCACCGCCCCGGCGTG
>NW_010259471.1:0-4858 GCF_000690775.1 Eurypyga helias
CTCCATGTTTTATTTCTTTGTCTTTTTCTTTCCTTCTTTCACCTTAGCTTGAAAGAGCTGAAGATTTTTTGCTTCTCCTATCACCTCCATTTTCTGCAAGTTTGAAAGATGTAAAGTTTTTCCCTTTTATTCTTGTGTGAGAAGGCTGCACAAGCAGAAGGAATTGGCTGGCTCTTCAGTAAGAATCAAAAACTGCTGTCACTGCTGACAGGGACTAAACTGAGCAGCAGAAAATTCCCACCCCAATTTTTTTTCCATACTAAGTCTTCTAGCATGTTTAAAATAAGGTGGATGTTTTCAAGCAAAATGTGATAGCTAAATTGAATGCCCTTGCTTCTAACAAGGATTTGGTCTAATTTTTGGAGCATCCATTTCTCAGTTATTTGAGGGGTCAGGTAGACAGGCAGCTGACACCACCCTCTGTTTTCCGAGGGGTTCCTGCTCAAGAAGGGTTATTCCAGACCACTATGTGTGGTTTGTTGGAAATTCACCCGAATAAAATTTCTGTCACATTTCATTCATTTCATTCCACAACATTCTGATGAAAAACCAGCCTTGTATGGTGCACACAAAAATCATACTGTAATTTGAGAAATGTGTGCAAGCCTTCTCATTTCTGTGATTACCAATTCCTTTTTTTGTCGGGGTTTTTTGGGGTTGTTTTTTTTTTGTGTTCTCTCTCACCACACTATTTTTAGCTTCTCTCACCTGAAGGCTTCATGTGGTTGTGGATGATGACCTTTCCTGACATGTCCCCGTCACTGCCTGCCATATCTCTGCATGTTCTCCCTTGCTTGTTCACTTGTGCAGCCTCCTGTTGGTGCAGCTCTTTCTTCCCTCACCTTTTCACACTTCGGATTCTAGACAAATGCTGGCCGGGTTGCAGCACTATGTAGGGGAGCATGGCCCCTCATTGTCTGCAAGACCTGTGCCCCGAACACCAATAATCCATGAAACCTACTGGGACATGTAACTAATGA
Organism: Eurypyga helias; assembly: GCF_000690775.1. Classification (NCBI taxonomy): domain Eukaryota; kingdom Metazoa; phylum Chordata; class Aves; order Eurypygiformes; family Eurypygidae; genus Eurypyga; species Eurypyga helias. The sequence goes on from NW_010259471.1 coordinate 981, forward strand.
AAATAAAATCTCCTTCCTTCCTGTTATCCAGTTTCCCTGTCACAATCAAAAAAAATCTTGGATTTCTCTCTTGGTTTCTGCTGAAGGGGAAATATTCCATTTTCATTTTTGGCTTTTTCTATTTTCCTTATCCCTTTCACTAGTTCTTCCTGTTATCATAGTCTTGATACTTGGTTCTCTCTCAATTTAATTTTTGTCTTCTACTTATGTGAATTCCACAAATGTTCCTTTTGTTAACTCTGGCAAGGTAGAAGAAGAAAATCAGTCTTTGCTTTCTCAGATGGGTGATCAAGGATTATCCAAGATTGCTTCTGACTCCAGTACTAATGGCAGAATCTGCATGTTGCTGTATAGCACTAGATCAGGATTTGTTTTTTAAAACAACTATAATGGTGTTTTATTAAATATGTGTCCAGACAGTAAGGTGCTGGGCAGTGTTTCCAAAAAGTGAGTCCATCAGTATCATAGCCAAACCCTCACCTGATATAAATGAGTAACTTTCCTGAAGTCACATTCATGGATGAGATGCTTTCAGTATGGTCAGTCTCTTTTCCTTACACATGTGGAATGGCTTTCCTCTTCTGCTATCCTTTCCTCCTCCCCACCCCAGGGATCCCAGCTTCACAAGAAACAAGAAAGTGAAAATATGGCAGTTTCCCTGTCCACGCAGAATCATTGCCTCCCCTCTGTTCTCACAGGCATTTACTCGTTACACATACCTTGCCCCCCAGCAATACAAATGTCACCGAAGTGTGTGATTTGGGAACGTGCTTTAAAGATTTCAGCCACAGCACAGGACGCAGGACTGCTTCTCTGTGAAAAACTGTGACAGTCTCTACAAAGCTTTTATCATTTTCATATTGAAAGGTTAGACATAGAAAGTGTCCATAACCAGAACACTCCGTTATAGCCAACTGCCATGTATGTTCTCCCGTCAGAGGCAAAAAAGTGAAGACACTTTCTCTGAAAGATAGTGTAAATTTTGTTGCAAAAACCTGAGAAAACAATTGTGCTACGATTAATAGCAACAGCTAGTTGAATGGTGTCTATTAAGGTGCCAAACCCAATCTTACTAGCCTGAGGAAACTGATGAGATGTGTTGCTGGGATGTGTTAAATACCACGTGGTTTCTTATGCATGCAGGTGTGTAAGACCTATTGACTCTTTAAAATTTCTCCAAAGAATCAAGATGGAAGAGGTCTACTTTTGCTTTCTATTATTTCAACATAAACCTGAATAATTTTACAGCAGTCTCAGAATACTCTGCTGTTGAAAAATCAACTCTGCTCCTAACTGTATAAGTATTATTAATACTACTATTATTGGTTTTGTTGGGTTTTTTATTAAAGACCATGGAATTATTTCATAGATATGGTGCAGTAACAGAATGAATCATATAAAATCAGGATTACATCCAATAATAAAAAAGTTGGTCATTTCTAAGAAGGCCTTTAACTAAGTTTGTTACTACAAATATGTTATTCAGGACTGGAAAAAACACTTTTGTCTCCTTTTCAGAAACTGGCCATCTTTCTTCACTACATTCTTTCAGTTTTACGGTTTGTTAAAGAGAGCTGCATCCCAGAAATACTTATCTTAATGTCTACTATTTATGATACTATTGTTCTTTACAGATCTACTACCAAATATCACTAGAAGTAATTTTTAACTTTTCTGATTTATTGATTCCTAAGACTTTTTCCTGCCCAGCTGCATAGTAAATTTGTGTCAGCTAACAATAAGCTTAGTTTTCTTACTTTGCTTCCATGAACATTGAAAAGTACCTGTAACAGCACTGGTCAGTCTATGGATCCCAATATGGGCCTCAGAATGAATCCCTGTATGGACCCCTTTGGACACAGGCTGAAAATCACTGATTAAAAAAAAAAAAATAGAAAATATGATTCAATGAAGTGCTATGGCTTGCTACAGCTTATTTATTTTTTAAGTCAGTATTGCAATAGAATTGTAGCCAACAAAACTCAGTTGAATTTCCGAAGCTATTGTTTATCTCAGACTGAGGCAGTGAATGCACTGGATTAAGAATATTTTATCAGAAGTATATTGAAGATAGTTTCATACAGCTTCTTCACAAGTAAAACGTATTTGTTTCAAATATTAGCGTTAAGTACTGTTGCTCACTATTTTGATGTTACTTACTTGCAGATCTAAATCCCTGATAGGTGAAGAAATTGATTGCAACCTGAGATTCACCAATTCTAAAAACATTTTTAATATAAGGGAAAAATTACCTGCTGGCTTTGTTCATTAGTGTTTGGAGATTTAATAAGTGAAATAATAACATACAAATTCAAAAATGTGATAAATGGGAGCATCTGTCACTATACAAGGGTTTAAAACTTACACACCTGGTCTTTTTCCACATCCTGGTTTCCAGACTTTTTTGCAGACTTTTCTGAAGTAAAGATATATTCAGTTAAATAGTTTTTCCCACTGTACAGTTACCAAATTGTGATGTTCTATATACACACCTAGTTAAATGGCTGTCCTGGATACATATATGTCCTAATGATTTTCATCAGAGACAGAGTCTACACTGGCTGGTGCATAATGTCAGAAGAGTGGAAAAATCTGCTCTCCTTTAAACAGATGACTGTGCTATATAGCCCGTCTACCCTGATTTCAGGATGGACAGGGTTTTTTTCTTCCTTCTGTGTATGAAGTGTTGTTGCATAGATCCTTTCTTGTTTCCAGCTTAGCCTAAAGAGCAGAGCTAACCTTGTTAACAGTGTCATTTAACACTGTTGCACTGGGTTTAGTCAGGACGTGGCTGCTAGAAAGCTGTGTTCCTGGATGCAGAGAGCAGCACTGGTAAGTTCTCAGCTGATGCTGGGGAATGCCTGCACCGGATTCAAGGTCTTTCTCCACTTCTGATCCTGCAGCTGCGTTCCCAGCTCTCGCTGTCTCGCTACAGGCAGTGTAGGGGATGCACAGCTCAGACAGCTGACCCAAACTGACCAAAGAAGTATTTCATTCCATAGTACGTCATGCTCGGGGCAGAGGCGAAGAGGTGGTCCGGGAGCCATTACTGTCTCTCTTACTCTGTTGCTCTTTTTCTCCCATACACTTGCTAACTCATGTGCTGGCTTGTTCATGAGGGAGTTGGTGGGTTTGTTTAGTTTTCCTGGACATGCTATCACTGATAGGGTTCGCTCGGAATCTGCTGCAACAGCCCTTGGGCTCCAGCCCTTGGGCTGCGGCTCTCAGGCTGCGATCGCTCTCGGGCTGCGGCTCTTGGGCTCTCTGGGTCTGACTCTCATTACTCAGTGCCTGGTTGTGATTTGGTCACCGGGTGGATGGCTGGTGGGAGGAGGAAGGTGCCTGGGGGGCAGGTTGGGGGGCAGCTATGGGGCAGGTAGGAGGCACTTGGGGGGGCGCTATGGAATTTAGATTTAATTAGTAAATAGTTCTTATCTCAATATTACGAGCTTCCCTATTTCTTTTTTCTCCAATTCTTCCCCTCTGCTGGAGGAGGAGAGAGGAGATTTGTGAGAGCAGCTTCATGGTATTTTGCTAGCTGGAGTTAAACCACAGCTGTGTTCAGCATGTTTGATGCTTGGATACTGTACTCAGTGGCACAGTAAACCTGCTTGATACAGGCAAAATATGGATTTTAAAGAACGTAGATTAGGTTGTCAGTGCAGCAGGCTCATTAGGGCTCATCAAACAGCCTTGGAACCCAACTGCCCCTGTGGGATGCATCTGGGGCACACACCTGGGGCACCACTGCAGAAATTGGCACCTGGGCCTGTGGCTGTTCCTTGTCATTCCTCAGCCTGGGAGCTGATTTCTTTGCATGCCCTCCTTTGGGGAGGACCTTTGCATCAACTCTGGTTTTGAGGAAGAAGGCGGCCAGG
>NW_010259471.1:4894-13313 GCF_000690775.1 Eurypyga helias
GACCTGCATTTTTCCACACTGCAACTTGAATTGCTCTAATATTAGAGACTATTATCATGCTAGCTCCATGCTTGCTAAGGGTAACACTGGGAATTATTTGCTTATTTTGACAAGATCCCATTTTTCTGCACCTTACTTTGGCATATTATCCAACTGTGAAAAGTCTGAGAGACAGTAATTTCCAGAAAGAGATTTTTACCTGTATTGCTCTTTCACATTCACACAAGAGAACTGAAAGTGCCTGTCATTTGCCCGTTTGATGGCAAAGTAGATAAATGAATGGCCTTTGTTCCATTAATTCTCTACAAACAGGCATTATCTATGCTTCTACCAGTGTGTATTCATTTTTAGAGCCATTCAGTCCCCCATGACAGCTTCCAGTAATGATCTTTTTCTTCTGCCAAGCTTATGACAGAAGTCAGGTTAAAACAAAGGAAAGCACTGGGGAGAAAAAGTCTAGGTATTTACATGTTGCTGCGATTTCAGTCTCCTGTACTTCAAATATTTCTGGCTCCTGTTTGTAGCTGTCTTTTTTTGTTTGATTGGTTAGCTTGCTTGGGTTTTCTTTTCTTTTCTTTTCTTTTCTTTTCTTTTCTTTTCTTTTCTTTTCTTTTCTTTTCTTTTCTTTTCTTTTCTTTTCTTTTCTTTTCTTTTCTTTTCTTTTCTTTTCTTTTCTTTTCTTTTCTTTTCTTTTCTTTTCTTTTCTTTTCTTTTCTTTTCTTTTCTTTTCTTTTCTTTTCTTTTCTTTTCTTTTCTTTTCTTTTCTTTCTATAAAATACCAGAAGAAAAATGCAGATTTTTCTGTATTATTTAGGCAAGAGTGTGGCTATTTTTCCTCAGGCATATAGAAAACAGAATCAGTTCTAGGCTGTCTTTCTGTTTAGCCCAGCCTTTTGGCATGATGATTGTAATGTTTTTTTTTTCAGTTTCTGATGTCTGCACCAAGATCCTGGGCCTAAATGCTCAAAATGAACCCATCGTTTTTTATAGTGTATTGAAACCTAGGTGCCTTCTGGGGACATAACATTTCATGAAGTAATGAATTCTTGATTTCTGATGGTCAGGTGCTTTTGAACAATGTCATGATGAATAGCTGAACTGCTGTTGGAACTTTTTGTCTAATACTCTCCATTCTCATCTACCTCATGTTCTGTGGATAGCAAATTTTAATTTTGTTTTCTTGTTGATGAGTATCGTTGTTCTGAGAGGAAAGAAGTAGCTTTTCACCCAGCATGACATCCTTCCACCACACAGAAAAGAGTGGGGTGTGAACCTAATGACTCATAAGTGTAATAGCCAAATGTTTAAATTGCTATCATCATGCCAGGTAACAACATTTTTGTGGCAGAGTGGCAAGGAAATGGGGATGTGCTTATTGTGTGAAAGAATCTGCATTTGGATTATTAGAACTCCACTCCCCTGCCCTGAGCTATCAGTTTTCAGCTTGATGGTCCAACAGAGATTGGCACCACTGCAGAGATATTTTTATAGTCTTTTGGCAGAAACAATACCTGCTGCTACTCCCAAGCAGACAAACTGTCTGCTGTGGGTATGTCTTTGACCAGCAGCACACAAAGCACTTTCCTTTGCTGTGGGGGAAAGCACACAGTAATCTGGGGCCTTAGCAAGAAGAAATTCAAATTAGCGGTTTGAAGACTCCTAAGATTTCTGTTGCAGTTACCAGGAAGTCATCCATGTCCATGCATTTCCTTAGCACACCCTAAAACCTGAGGTGTGTGGAGTGGCGCAGAGGATTTAGTGCTGTGTGAGGATGGCCAGGTGTCCGTGCTGGCTGGACAGTTTTGAGAATCCCTGATGAAGCAGATGTGTGGTTCTCACTCAAGACCATGGCATGGCAAGTTACAGTGAAGGCAGGGGGGCTGCAGGCATTTTAGCATCTCCTCTATCATCCCAAGTGTCTTCTCCTAGAGTTCATGTGCACTCCTCTTACACACTGCGCAGCAGGTTGGAACACCATATAGGCTACGCAGTTTCACCAGTGTCTTGGGGACATGCGGTGTCTCTCAAGTATTTGAACTGTGGATGAAGTCTGTCCCTAGATAACTCAGATTATGTGGCTGCCTGAAGCACAAGAAAGACTGTGCTGGCACTGTTAGTAGCAGGGCACTGCAGCTGGATCCAGCCAACAGCAAACTGGCTCCTGTCAACAAAAGCAGCCTATCTGAGAGAAGGAAGCTTGTATACCCAACAGATGAGAGGTCTGAGTGGCAATATCAAGCATGTCATGAAGTCACCAGAGCTGAAAAAGGATCACAGCCAAATCTAATGTGTGACAAGTGCCAATTACAGTTTAGTGTTCCGTAATCTAGGAGAAGAGAATGGGTCCAGAGGGCAGACTGTTGAATTTACTTTTCGTTTCTCAAGTACATTGCTCTGAGGAAGCTGAAGGAGAGCTGCCATGATGAGTTTTGACTTATAATGGCCTTTACACTCACCTTCTGATGCAATACTTTCATCTTCTAGAAAACCTCAAAAATCTTTTCTCTGGAAATGCAAAATAAGCTCTCTAATCAGGCAATATGTGCAATTTTTCTGGAAAAAATCAAGCATTTCCATAACAACCTGCAATAAAGCACAGAATAAAAAAAAAAAAAAAAGGTTAGGTTTTTTTCTTATTGCTCTATAAATAAGAGCACAAACATGAAAGAATAAGGCAGAAACACGTTCTTACTCTGGCCAAATATGGAAACGTGAACCCAAATTCAGCCCCAAACAAAGAAAAGTGTGAATGAAATGCGTAAGTAAATATGAATAATCACAAAAGCCTCTTCTCTTGCTCTTGTCATCTGTTTATAAACTCTTGGAACTTAACTCTGTTTAAATGTTGCTCTTTACAGAATGGCCATCTCTGTAGTTCTGTGTCATCAGAGAATAAAATAGGTACAGCTTTGTTTTCACATCTGTGGCCTCTCCTGTGTTGGCCTAAAAAATAAACTGGTTTGTTATGTATGACCAAACCTGAAAAATGCAATCTTTTTTATGTAGGAAGATTCCTTCTAATGAAATTTACATATAAGGATAGGAGTTGCCTTTTTCCCACATCCCAGGTTTTAATGCCTCTATAAATCCTCATTTAGAAGTTGTAGCTTTTAAATTGACTTAATTGCTTCTTTTAAAATCAAGGATAGTTTCAGAATGAGGTTACATTTATTCTTTTTCCTGAGGGAAACCTGAGAAACAGGAATTTCTCTTGAGTTCCTTTTGCTGGGTGTTTGCAGTTTGATTTCAGAGTTTGTCTGTACCACTGATTCTCAATGCATTGTGTCTACCATATTGTTGGGTGAGTTTCTGTGAGGGTCTTGGTCTGGGTATAAAGATAGTAGTAGCAGAGAACCCTGGCTAGCTGGGAATGCTACGCTGATGGGGAAGATACCAAGCGGGACGTGCAAATCGGTTGGAGTGGATCAGTGGTAGATAAGGCAGCAAGCAACAACAAAGCTGGCCAGCCACGTTTAGGATGTTGGAAGGTGAATCTCAGTTGCTCCAGTGGTTTTATTTAACAATTTGGCTACTGATCAGTGACTGAAGTTTGTTTACATTGCCTGAACAGTTGCAAGTTGTGTTTAGCTCAAGAGCTAAGCAAGTAAGTATTGATTGCATATGTCACTGGGCTTACAGTTACCAGCACAGCTAGAAATTGCCTTGTTACTGTGGAAATGATCTTACAGTCTTCAGTTATGGTTGCTGATTGTGGTGTGCTTGCACCTAAATTCCTTTGAACATGGGAGGTTTGTGCCTGGTGCTTGGTGCTGCACAAGACAGCGGGTCACAGGATAATGTCGGCAGGAGGTGCCGGAAAAACGCTGAGGCTACGGATTGTCATCATAGGGTGTCCATGAACTGAAGGGCAGATACCACTTCTGCAGGGGTTGGGAGTCCCAGTATCACAGACACCAGTCCAGTTCCAGTTTGCTGTGCAGCCTGGAGCTGGTTCTCTCCACAGTAATTTAAAGAGTACAACAGTTCTTCATCCTGATTGTAAAACAGGATTTTGGACCCGGTTGAAATAGTGGCCCTGATCCAAAACTTTCTTCAGCTGAGCAGTGACAATCAACACAAGTCCCATATTGAGCTCCACATTAGTATCCATGTGAAGGGCAACTTTGTTTTTCTCAGATTCTTAGTACTTCTTCTGTTTGAACTGCAGACATGCCCTTTGAAAAACAGAGAGATTTATTTATAATTGGCTAGATTTGCAAGCTTGCTTTATTACATTATTTCCTGCCTAGAGTTTCTTAATACTGAATAGAAATTATTATAAAAACTTCTTACTTCAGGGCATTTCCAGGCTAGCAGGGCTGAAGCAGAACCTGTCATTGCTGGTCCAGTTTTATTTCTGGAAAAATCTGCTAAACTCAGCCAGAGTTCAAGTCCACGAGGGGAACACATACACACATAGCATTCGTGCACGCACTTAGTGAGTTAGTTCCAACTCCTGTTGTGGGACTTTCAGCCTGATGCCTTTAAACTATACATAAGCAGTTGATCTGCTAACTTGATGACTGTCTTTTTTCTTGCAGTGTCCTGTAAAAACTATTTTGCATTTGTATCTCAGAGTCAGGAATATCCCTATTTTTTGTTTTGCCAACTCACTGGCTGTCAATGGAGTAAAAGTGGGGGGGGGGAAGGGAGGAAAGAGTCAAACTCAGCATGAAGTATGGGACTTCAGCCTAAAACGTAATATGGAATCTTTACCTCTGAGCAAAACTGTGGTATGTTATGCCAGAAAACAATGCAGGCTCAGCCAACTAGGGATTAGCTGTTATTATTCTGGCTTTTTGTTACTAACTTTTTTTATGCTAAACCCATAAGGAGAATAAAAAATCAGCTCACTTTAAAAGTGTTAAAGAACTGGAAAGGGAGTTGGTACTCACCTGTGGTTTCTTCACTCTGGTACTGCATGGCTGACATCTTCCATATACTGCAAGACCTCCAGAGGTCTGCATGATCTGCCTGTACTGCTGTAAGGGCATTTAACCACCACAGCAGTGAGCTTCACAGGAACACCTTTAGAAATATGCAAGAGCTTCACCCAAAGCCTACTGAATGTATAAGTGCATTTTCTTGCTTTTAATGGGGTTTGGATTAGATTGTCAGGGAACTGAATGGAGCTGCTTCTGACATTTTGTACAGTAACAATCTGCACTTCAAGTCTCTGACCGCACTTCGGCAATTTGAAACTCAGAAGTTTTCAGTGTGGAAAGCCTGTGCTTCATTACCCTGCTTGAAGGAGAGGAAGCTTAACATGTAATAGAAATGTGTATGAAAACTGCTTACTTCAGAACATTTCCAAGCACAACTTGTTGCAGTAATCCATTTTTGTTCCTGGTGGGGGCTTATTTGCCAGCTCTTTATGGATTGAAAAAGACTTCATCTCCCTAAACCCCCCCAGGATATATTAAGCTCAGGACTAGAATGCATTGGAAAAGGAAGTTTCCATCCCACAGAAACTTCAGAGTTTCAACATTGGTTCTAGTTTCAAACCAAGATGAGGAGTTGACATTTCAAAGGTTTTCGGAGAGTGAAATACTCCCCAGACTTCTGATTCAAAAATGCCAGTGTCTTGTTTCAAACTGTGTCCCCCAAACCATTGCTCTGAGCTGTAGGTTAGAGGTACAATAACCCTATTCACTCCTTTGCCTACCAAGCTGATCAAGCAGTGTCTTCCTTGGTGTTTATTTTCCTGACAGGTCCTCAACCACCCCTAGTCACATGAGTATGCCCATACGTCAGTGTCTTGGTAGGCTCTTCTAGCTCTGCAGCCTAAGTGAAACTACTTTTTCTGATAGCTGGGTCTCTCCTACTGTGTTGCATCCCTGGTAACAGCCATTACAAAACCTCTTCTCTGTGTTTTGTTCATGTTATGGATGGATGCTGAAAGAAACAATTCTGCCTTCCTGTTCCTCTGCAGATTTGGGGGGTGGAAGGTGATGTATTTTCACACACACCTTCGTCTTTTGCAGTGAGCTCTCTGCAGCCTTGACAGAGAGAGAAAATGATGTTATGGAAACAAAATGACATGCAAAATGACATTTGGCTCAACTCAGCCAAACCTATGCTGCTTCTGCTTATACAGACAAAAAATACTTTTCTCATAAACTATGTAATTTTTTCAGGAGCACTTTAATATTTCCTTGATTGATCTTTTGCTTTCATAGGAATCCAGCCTATACAATGTTTTCACATAAGAGCTACTAAAAAGTAATATAAGTGATCTGGAGTAGTGGTTTTCATTCTAAAGCATCAATGAGCCCATTGCAAACACTACCAACATTTTTATTGTATGTAATTACCTCCAAAATGTGAAAGAAGGAGTTCCCTACATAGTGGGCGGTGGGGGTGGGGGGAAGAAAAAAAAGCAGTGAACTTGGGAACACTTTTTATTTCAGACATTGCTTAATCACACATAATGTTTTTTTAACAAAAACTTCATACATATTCCCAGACATCTGGATATCTATTAAGTCGGATAATCTAACCGAGTAAAGCAAAAAGCTCTGCAAAAAACCTTAGGGAAAAATAGGAAATTTATTTAATTTCATCAAATATTCTAATAGCATAAAATTATCTGAGAGACTACCAAGTACAGGAAGATTAAAACACATACTGCACGTACCACATAGGTTTTGGTATTCACAAGAGGTCTCCATTTTGCTCATGTTTCCATCTGAAACAGCTTTTCAGCAAAAAGAATTATTTTTATGCTATATACTGGCAATGGCTGTCCATCCCAAGAATAGCAATGAACCTCAGTATAACATCCTTTCACACTGGAGATTTTACTGATGGTTTCCTCTACAAGTTGTGACCTAGCTCCAAATTGCTCAATTTATAAATTAACTTTAATCAGAGTACAGCCCATGGCAACGTGCAAGCTGATGATTCATAAAGTTAAAAAGGCTTTAAAGTAGTAAAGGCTGGGTTTGAAATTGTTTGCCTGATACCTGGATTTAAGATCCAGCCCTTTTCACATCCAGGCAGTTCACATGTTCTTTTCAAAATAGTTGAAGGCACGCAGGTTTGGATACCACTGTAGACTGAACTGTTGAGTGACTGTAAAATATGTTAGGAGCAAATATGAAAGGGAATTCTGTCCTTTCCTTTCCTCTGGTATCTGAATTCCTCAGCAGGACTCTTCTCACTGTTGGTGATAGTGAGCTGTAATGCTCTTGAAGGAAATTAATCCGATTTGTAGGCATTATGTCATACAGTTTTCAGTTCATGCAAGTGATTTTTTTGACATCTTGTCTATACAGACACATTCATGAAAGTTAACACAAACCAGTCTGTGGTGGTTCAGCTCCTGTAGGGATATTCTTATTCAGAAAAATCCAGACCTAAAACTTACATGGTATCACTGATATAATTTATATATCTGTATTTGGAAGGTCCGTATGGATTATTCACCGTCCAGGCAGTCAACTTTGCTTCAGCTATCTAACCATCATTTGTCATGTTTCTAATGTGTTTAAAATGTCTCTTGTAGTCTAGGTATGATTAGGAAAAGGAAAGATATCATTTATGCTTAACTGTTACCCCATTATCCCCCAATAATTTCCCTGGAGACATCATAATAGAATGCAGTAGCATAGGAGACTGACCCACTTCTGACCCAATAGAAGTCCGTAAGTCAAAGAAATTTGATGATACCTTTCATCAAGCATGAATCTAAACCTATAATAATTTAAATTAAATTAGGTATACTGTCACTATGACAGGTAACTAAGGAAACTGCTATTGTGCCACTAGTAAAATAATGATGTTAGATATGGAAACTGAGTGGCTAAGAGTAAACACTGGATGTTAACCAAAGCCTGTATATTCACACAAAAAGGAGCGTCAGACCCAGAAGTATATGTCACCCTTGTAGAGTTCTGCAATTCTGCACACGTAGATTTGCACAAATAAGGAATATTAGCCTGAATGTTTAAGTGGGCAAGTTACACTTGTAGCCTTTATGAGCTTGGACACTGAGTGCCCTATTTGCTCTTACCAGTTTCTGGGACCAAGCTCTCTGATTTAACTGAAACTCACAAATGCAGGAAAATTCAAAGCTGAAATAGGCACTATATTTAAAATTTCCTATGTTTATATATACTTTCTGTTTGGCTAAGAGTCTTAGCACTGACTCTTTAGAAGTAGAATTTATACACAAACATTTTTTTTTCAGTGCTTACTTTGCACGCCAGAATGCTAGAAGTCCTTTCATCTTCTAGTATGTATAAAGATAATTATAACATTGTATGGACTTGCTGAATTTCTTGGAATTCAATTATTTATGTGCAAAATTCAAAACTTGGATGCCAAATTCAAAGTTCAAATGAAAGGCCTACATTTGAATTTTTCTAAATAAATCTATATTCCATTTACTTAATTTTAAACATATTTAATTATAAAT
>NW_010259471.1:13344-28380 GCF_000690775.1 Eurypyga helias
ATAGGTTTTTTTACAAACTGAGAAGCCTACTTTATGCATTCAAGTTGTAAAATTTTGAACCAAACAATTTGCACACAAGCATGAAGCCAGTTTTAGAGCAGGTAATTACATTGTTGACTCTCAATTCTTTTGTTTTAACCATTCCCTCCTTCTTTATCAGATCTTTAACAATATCTGAACACAAACATTGATAGGGTGGAATGGGATTATTGTCCAACATAATTAAAACCACATGACTTTCCCAACTGCATAGCAGGTAAAATTTCACTGCGATGTCAGCCATGTTATCATTTATCTCTGCTTCTCTTTACTTTTATCTACCTGTCTGCTTCCTATCTTTCTTCTTACCTATTTTAGACATTATTTTTTATGAAACTCTGAAGTGTAATTTCTGATAGCACTCCAACCAAGAAATTTTCATGATACTCTAAAAGAACAACCTCCAACAATACTCTTTTTTTGTTCCAGCCTGCAAAAGCCATTGAGTACTAACCTGCTCACTATCTCAGGTCTGAATCTTGTTCAAACTCCCAGCCAGATTTGCTCAGCCTCTTTCACTGCAAAGGTTTTTTATGGCCCTCTGGAGATGCTGAGAGAGAGGTTTGGCGGTAATTGGTTACAGAGATGGATTGAGCAGTCGGACAGTAGGTGCTCACGTTGAACTGCACATCTTTCTTTCTTGCCAGATCGTTGGCTGTGACCGCCAGCTGGGAAGCGCTGTCAAGGAAGATAACTGTGGGGTCTGCAATGGCGATGGGTCCACCTGCCGGCTGGTTCGAGGCCAGTATAAGTCCCAGCTCTCAGCAAATAAACGTAAGCTGTCCCTTCTGGTAAAGGGCCATCTTCCCGTTTTCGTGCAATACGCATTCCTGGCAAGCTAGCTGTCACCCCACTCTTTCTGAGGCAGTGGAGTGATCATAGTCAGTCTGGTTGTCACCACAGTTTCTTCCCTCTTGGGTTGAATTGGGCTTGTTCAGACTACAGCTCTGGCTCTGGGGGTGAAGAGAGGATTGCAGAAGGGTGTCCCCATCTCAGCTAGCTAGTTGCTTGGGAGGAGCAGGGGGAGCTGGCTCTACCCACGCTGCTTTGGCTGTACTAGCAGGCTAGGGCCAGGACTCAGTCCAGCCTGCTCTGAACAGAGTGGTTTGTGCTGCTCTAGAGCAGAGGGGAATGCTGGGTTATGGTGGTGCCAGCTGTGCACAGTGCTCCCCTTAGACCTACGCCCACAGCATGCTGGGAATGGTAACTCAGTCCTAGGGTGGACTGAGGTGCCCGAGTTGTCAGCAGGTGCCTACATGGATGGGTACAGACAGATGTGGGCTTTCCCACACATTGGCTGGGCCAGCTTCAACTCAGGGTGGTAAAGAAACCTTAGTGTGCACCAACGACAGGTTGAGTTTATCCTGGAGCCCAGGAAGGCTTTTCAGTCTGGTTACAGCACCATAAATGGGGCTATAAAAATTTTGGGATGAGTGGTGGGACATATGTCTTGTCAGTTTGAAGGAAGGGTAAAAAGTTAGGAGGGAGGGAGGGGAGGAGGAAGGAAGGAAGGAAAAGAGAAAGAGAGAAAGAGAGACAGAAAGAGAGAGAGAGAAAGAGAGAGAGAGAGAGAAAAGAAAGGAAGAAAGGAAGAAGGAAAGAAGGAAAGAAGGAAAGAAGGAAAGAAAGGAAGAAAGGAAGAAAGGAAGAAAGAAAAAGAGAGAGAGAGAGAGAGAGAGAGAGAAAGACAGAGAGAAAGAAAGAGAGAAAGAGAGAAAGAGAGAAAGAGAGAAAGAGAGAAAGAAAGAAAGAAAGAAAGAGAGAGAGAGAGAGAGAGAGAGATATTTTTTTTATGAAAGAAGGAAAGGAATAATCCTCTATAAAAGTTCCATTGCTGAGACAGAACTGCACATTAGAGGGCAAAGGAAATAATTCACAAAGATTTAGGAATGGAATTTCACCTCATTGTTACTGTTTCTGCAATGTGCGTGAACAGATTTAGAAGACTCCAGGCTGCTTGAGACTTGATAGTATTTGTGAACTTCCTTGCAAATGTCTTTTCCTGTAGGAATAATTCATTGTTTTTCAGTTGCTTTGAGCTCTTCTCTACTGAGGATAAAGACAGTAATATATTATGCACAGTACTAAAATGTTAATAAAATAGAGTCCCTACTCACAATGGTTTGCTGCTAAGTATAAAAAATGTTATATAGGTAGAAGAGCAGATGGCAGAGAGCATAGTCTCAGAGTGAGACAAATGTGAAAAAAATGTTAGAGAATGGATTGTTCAGACACATTTGGATGCAAATAGTTGTTATACAGAACTGAAGAAGATAATCAGACATTGTATGCACCCTATAAACCACGACATTATTCTCTCCCCTGTTGTAGACAAAAATGTTGTTATGCAGCACAGTATGAGTTTCAATATATCAAAAGGAAGTGCTCCTTTAAATTGCCTTTTTGCAGTTGTAAAGGCACACCTATGAATTGCCATCACATGTGAAGTGAATTAATATGAATTCTTTTTGAGGTTTTCATCCAAATGGTTTATGTACATGCTGTGAAGATTTGAGATTTTAAATGTTGAAAAGGTTTTAAACGTCCACTTAGTGTTTATTTTCTGCATTTATCCTTGTCAGCACTGTTTAAATACCTGTCACTTTGACACTTTGTCTTTGTTAGTATTTTGATTATTTGTTGCTTTAAACATATCTACATGAGAATATTTGGGATCAGGGCCTGATTTACTTGCTGGAATTACTGGATGACATTCGGCTAGTCAATATTTTAGTTCCAATTTATGTTTATAAAGTAATCCTTGAGTCTCAAGAATTATTTCTATTTTGTCCATCGTATGAACAAAGCATTAGAAGCCTAGGTGAGCCACACCGCCATGCAATGTAAGAAAGATCAGAAGAGGCATGTGCAGCAGTCACCAGACACGAACAGAGGTGTTCTGTGGGCTGACTTGGGATGTTTAGTTGCCTAACAGAGCACATCATTCAATTTTTAGGACTGTTCTCGGGAAATTGGACAGTGGCCTTTATTCCAGTGTTGTCACAATAGTTTCTGACATTGTTTATATCTCAAAACCATCCCAGTCACAGTCCTGAGCTCATCATACTGAATTCATTTTCTCTCGGTGCTCATATCCAGTTCGCTTCTCCATGCTGTTTATGTCAGGCAAAGGCACAGGTGAAGGATAGCACTAGAGAGAAGTTCATAGTACTTATAAACACTTGCTACAGGAACAGCTTCCTCAGTATTTATAGGGGTAGTATACATCTCCCAGTGGCCTCAGAAACAGAAGCATAGCAGGGCAGGAGGCAATATGACATTGAATTCACTCCTACGTTTTTATGAAAGAGGAAGCACCTGTGTCTATGGTCTTGTTTCTATTAAAAAAAAAAAAGCTACAAAAGACTTCATTCATTCCAGAAATATCCTTTTCTCTTAGTCCTAAGCTTGCATGGTTAAATCTTTCTAAGTCTGCAGAAAGTGAGGTTTTGTTGCTTTTTTTTTTTAAATAATATATCCTTTGGAAAGAATTCCAATGGAGATGAGCTGTATTTAAGCAGGTTTACTTTTTTTATATTCACCAAGGATCTACAGAGTTGATCTGTAGACCTAAGTAGTTGATCTAAATGGTGGGTGAATTCTGCTGATCACTTTGTGCGAAGTTAGTATTTCTCCAAAAATGGATTGACATCTACTAGTGAAGTAGATTACTTTTAAAAGAGAGCTGTAGAAATCGTTATGCTGAGGCAGAATACATATTTATCTGATTACTCTTGTGATGGTTGTCAAAAATAGATGCACTTCCAGATTTTTGTTGAATACCAGTAGTAATGGGGAAACAGAAACTCCTTTTTTCATCATGAGAACTGATAGTTAGACCATTTGGACAAAATCCAAATTCACAATCCAAAACCAGTAGAAACTAATCTCTTGCAGGAGTCTGAGGTATGTACCTGATATATAACCTTTGCCTAAATCCTTGCACTTCCTTCACTGCCCTGGGCCACAGCTCTTTCAGTCACCTGGGACTCTCCCTTGCTTCCCTGTGCATCTTCTCTGGAGGAAACCAACCACCTGTTAACACACTTTGTGCCTTTTCTTCAGAGTGTTCCACATGTCTGTGCCACAATTTACCTCTCTGCTTATTTTTGGAGAGAGCTGTGACTAAATAGTACCATGCTCGCTTTCACATGTCTCTTTCCAGGAAATGTCTCCTTCTTATCACACTGTTAACCACAGGAAATTATCCTTCAGTCCCTACTGCTTCTGCTTTGTGAAAGCAGGAAGCAAGCACTGTGACAAGCATAAATCCCACTGAGCTTTGCATTTCACACAAAGTGTGCTAGGATTTCAAATGGGGAGCAACAACAAGATCGGATGAAACATAGTCCTACCAATATGCTCGAGCAGAAGAGACATGCTAAGAATATATGATATATATATAAGCTTCCATGATTTTTAAACTGCCTGATTTTTCTGTGACATATCAGTGAGTCGTTAGCTCTCCAGCACAGAGCTCATAGCTGAGAAACAGTGAAATGCAATAGTGACATGGAACTGTCTTCAAATTAGACTTGTAAAAAGACTATATTTTTTGAAATATTGAAGTTATTTTTTTCCCAGACTTATTCCAATAAACATGATAGGTATACAGCAAAATGATAGTCCCCTCAAGTGTCCCCTTGTTTCTGGGACATTAAGAGGCCACAAAAGTATGGATATTTCATCCAATAAAGCTCTCCAGTATGAGTGACAGAAATTCCTATGACGCATGACTGAATTTAAAATTTAAAAGGGTTCTAATTCACATTTTTGAGATATTACAGGTTTGGATGAATGAATGTGTTGTTTAAAACAAGTACCTGTTTCTTGTGGTTTTACCTCTTTCTGTTGCCTCTCCACTTTTTGACATAAAATGATGTGCTGGAGGCAGTGGGGAGTGGTGTGAGTGAGTGGTCGCGTGGTGCTTAACTGCCACCTGGGATTAAACTACAACAAATGACAACATTAATAACTATTTTGCTGGTAACTGGGAATCCTGATTTAGCTAGGCAGAAGCAGTTTTCCCAGTTTGGTCTCATCAGAAACTTAAGACCCCAACCCATATGTTTGGATGAAAGATAATATGCTTTTATTGGCTGAGTTAGCCCTACCTGACAAACCAACATATTGCTTTGAGGGCAGAGCTATAATTCTTGCTAGTGGGCATTATATGACACAAATGTGGGCAGTTCTAATGAACAGATAGTGAAAGGGCTTCCTCTCATGCCTGCCGTCTTCCCCCAAAAATCCTGTTAGGCACACGTACTTTTTCTTTCCTGACTTGTAGTTATAGGAGAAGAGGCAGAAAAAACAGGCAAAGGTGAATGAAGAACCTAGGCATGCTGACTAGTCCAGGTCGGTGTTCTCTGGGCTATGTGTCCACTCCGTGATACAAGCATGGAGTTGGGAGCATTTTCTAGCATCTTTTTACACCTTCCCCTTCTGTCTTCCTTCAGGACATTACTGAGGTCACTCAGAAAGAGCAACCTCTTTAGAAATGCTGACCTAACTAACCTTCACAGCAGCATGCAGCCTACATGCTAATTCACGCCTCAGTTTAAATCCAGTTGGCAAAGCTCTCAAAGCTTCATGGGTGCAAGATTCTGCTCTATGTTTACATGACAGTCTACTTGACTCCTCTTTTCCCAGGGGTTTCCTGTTAGTTGTGTGGAAAGGGGAAAAAAATTATAGCCATTAAAATAAAAGATGTGCAAGGGAACGTATGCCTGAGGTCAGCAGGAGATCATCACTTAGCGTGGGCTTCATGGAGAAGATGTAGGGTACAACAGGGAAGCAGTAAAATGAAGGAATGGGCAGTTCTTCTTAAACATCAGAATAGGCTTGTGCTTCTCTACCTCACCGCGAACACCATGTCGAAAGAGGTTTAAGTGGAGTTGTGGTGAAATAGAAAGCTATTAGTTACTCTTGAAATCCAGAAATGGTTGTGAAGGAGTTGAGAATAAAGGAAATCAACAGGTTTGGGTTCTTCCCAGCAGAAGGTTCTTACCACGTTTAACAAGGGTTTTTTCCAGATTTTGAATGTTCTTTCATAATTCAGTGTTGTTTAATTGGTCCAAAAGCTTTTCCTTCGACTGCCTTGTAAGGACCTATTTCACTGCTTATTTGGAAACAGATGAGAATTTCTTTGCTTATTTACTCCATGCATTTTTGCCTTCCCACAGTGGAAGATACGGTGGTTGCTATTCCTTATGGAAGCAGGCAAGTTCGCCTTGTGCTGAAAGGACCTGATCATTTATGTAAGTAAAAAGTTAGTGTACATTTGTTTAAGACATCCTTGCTCACCCACAGTGCTCTGTTTACACTGTGGTGTCTGGTTTCCCTCTCTCAGATCACTGATTTCGACACAGGGATGAGTCCTGCCCTCATATGCTCTCCTTGGACCCAGTTCCATTAGTGGTACACACGCTTTTCAGAGCAGAGCTTGGCTAACATTGCAGAATCCTTTGCCCCTCCATAATTTTTCAGTCATTTCTGTTTGCTTATCCTTTGGCTGGCTCGCTTGGTGCCAAGTGCTTTTGTTGAAAATTAATAAAATATAGCCCACTGAGTGAAGAAATATTGAGGACAGTAAAGCATAAGCTTCCCCACAGCTGAGCTTAACCATCAAGCTGCTCATGACTTTAACACATGTTTCTGTTGTCATAATCTCTCTCACTCCTGCAGAAGCACACACACACACACGTGCATGCACACACATACAAAATCACAGTCCAAAGATCACAAACAGCATGCACAAGTCAAACCATGCTCCTTAGTAGTGATATTACCCCAAGGAGTTAAGCCCACTTAGTGCTGCTAGCCTGTCATTTGATGGCTGTAAGACTTCCCTGCTTCATCTCACAAGAAGCTGTGTATCCCAGCAGATGTGTATTTCTTTTCTGTGGGAGAAGAGTCTCAGGATTTGAGAATACTTTGGGAGAGTTGAAGGCAAATCCATTTCTTTCATGAACAGAAATTTCTTGCATCACTCTCTCTTACCTTCCAATACAGTTGCTACTCACAAATTGCTCCTCTTTTAAGAAGCAGTAAATGAACTCAAGAGTGCTGGTAAATGGGATATACTGTCAAAAAAAAATACAAACATTACTGTATAACCTATAGAAGCACCAATTATTCTAAGATAAGTGGGGATCCCCTTCTCCTTTTCCAAAAGGTAATAGGACTTTCCAGCAGCACAGACTAGTTAGTGTCTTCTATGCTTATCAGTGTAAATACAGATATTTGTGTCAGCAACGAGGTGAAACACCCAATCATTCCCACTCTCTCCAGATTTCTTTCACCCAAAGAACTTATCCTGAGTGGCAAAATAAGGGTGGTTTATCAGTCCTGTTCTGCAGCTCACTGCTTGTGTTGAGAAAGCGGTGGGCATGCCATAACCTTTTAACGGTTCTTTAGATTTAGGGCTGTGAATAAAACCCAGCAAATTACAGGTTATAAACTAAGAAAAAATACATTATGTTTTTCTTAAAAGTTCAAATGTTGCCTGTACTTCAGTTTAAGTGACCCTTTGGGTATTCCTGAGCTGCTCCAGTATGGTTGTTATTACTTTCCCAGTAAATGATTTGCACTCTTCCTTTCTCTCATGCCTTCTTTCCCAGTATAGATGTTCCCTTCCAAGGTAGAAAAATTCCATTCTTTTATTATTTTTTCAGTGAAATTGAGCTATAAGACAGCTTAGAGAGAAATGAGATTTTAGCAGGAGAGAGTGATCTAAAGCTGTCTTCACTCAGGCTATATCACATTTCAGGACACAAAAGTTTGAGTCAACGAGGTCTGCCTGAGTCACTGGTTGAGATTTAGATTAACTGCTCTGTGCAAACAAGAATAAGTCCAAATACATCTCTTTCTTGTTTCAGATGTCTCCATGAATCTTTCTGTTCACCCATCAAAGGATTTTATATATGTATGAACTACAGTCATTTGCGGGGGGAGGGAGTATTTTGCCCTGTGAACTTTGGTTGTGGGAGAAGTCAACAGGAGGCCAATTATATATACACAAGTCTTAAAACGATCTTTATCCCTGACACACGCAGCCTTGTCCAGAAATAAATATATGGCCGAGTGCATCACAAAGGAAGAGACTCGTTTCACTGAAAACCAAGGAATTCATTAATACAGAGCAAATTCTTAGTGTACTGCCTCAGCAACTTCCTTCATGAATTAATTCCCATGACCCATCCTGAAAAGCAGCCTAATTACTGCAATTATCTTTTTTCCTCTAATTAACAACTTAATACATGTTAATAAAAACTTTCCCTCCTTTTATTGTCTCTGAAAATAGGATTCCATCAGAGATTAATAATATGCCTCCGTCTAACTCAGATTTTGCCTTAGTTGCCTTTCCATGTGGGATAACATTTTGTGCATAATTTCACAAATGCACGTAAAAGGATTACAACTCTGCAAACCTTCATGATAAAACTTATTGTCACTTTGAAATAATTACAAGAAACACTTTATTGGCAAACATGCTGTAAAGCTCAATCTGGAGTTGGTGGGAAGGCTAGCTAGGTGATGGAACAGATCTACTCTCTGACTGTTGATTTCCATTTAATAAATTATTTAATATGTTTATTATCATTTAATAATCAGAAGTGACTGCTAGGTAATGGTATCTGAACTAATACCCACTTCTGAGGAACTGTGAATACAAAAAGCCAGAAGGAGAGCTCACAAGGGTTCAACACTTCCCTTCCTACTCTGCTGGGATGGATCAGGCAATTTCTGGAGAGGAGGCAGGATTGCTGTCATACTGTTCTTTCTTTCCTGGATGTCGTGCTTTCAGTTGTCTTCTACAGCAACATGTGTTTGGTGACCCACCTTTGAAGTAAAAGAGAGAACATCAACTTAACCAAGCCAGCATGCATGGGGGAAGGTCTGAGTCAGGCTCCACATAGGAGCGTGACTTACTGAGAGCGAGTTAAGTGACAGCAACTATGCCTAACTGAGAATGGATTAATATGTCTGTAAGAGAGTAAAAACATGACCTATGGGTGAGGAGGTGAATGTGGAGGTAGGAATCTAAGGGTTGAACAAAGCCAAAAAGCAGACGGAGGAGAAAAAAGTAAAGGAACTTATGGGAACCTGAGTAAACTGTGGAAAAGAACAAAACAGTTGCATTATCTCTAATTTAGGAGGCAGATCTGCACCACTGCTGTTTTGTGTGGGTTTTCTTTTTCTGTTCTCACCCTTATTTCAAATTATATTGGTTTGCTGTTAATTTGTTTGTATTTGTCAGATTTGGAAACCAAGAGTCTCCAAGGTATGAAGAGTGAAAACAGCCTCAGCTCAACGGGCTCCTTCCTCGTTGACAATTCTAGCATCGACTTCCAGAAGTTTCCTGACAAGGAGATATTAAGAATATCTGGGCCTCTTACTGCAGACTTCACTGTCAAGGTGAGAGTCATTGGTCATTGAACTCTTAAAGCAACAAAAAGGCAAGATGCAACAGAAAGATGAGAGAGGTTTTTCTAGAACTTAATTTTCCAGTAGACATTTACCACAAAGCCTAGTCCAGGCTGATTCTTGAACTATACATGAAATTCTTTATAGTTAAATGTCTGATGAAAGCCTCATTGGACACTGTTTGAGAAATGCACTGAATTTATGCCTTTAAAGGCATACACAATGTGTGCCCTAAAGAGAAAAGACTAATTCATTGCAAAAAAAGGCAGATTACTTTCTGAATATGCTGCTGAGGTAGATATAAATCAAGGACATGCAGTTTGCATCATCTGTGACAAGCAAAAAGGAAGAAAGCCTGTATCTTTGGCCCACAATCTGCAGGGGTTATCCTAGTGTAATTGCACAGAAGACTGTAAGTGAGTGGAGAATGAGGTCCCCATGCTCCAGAATAAATGGCATGACTTTGCTTGAGAAGTCACAGTGTCATTTTGAAGTTCTGCTTTGTGTTCTGCTGGCAATAAGAATAAAATTGTTTCCTCCCATTAGAGTATTTCTATTCTTCCAGGTAATATAAAACACATTGCTGGAAGCAATGCACACATTCTATAGGAAAACACACATACAAAAATGAACATTTGGGAATTACAGTAAAATAAATCCTTTTCCAGTAGGTCCAAGGAACTTGAAGGATTTCAGCTGTAAAACTGTAAAACTTGTATCATGTCCAGGACTACATAAATTTTTCACCATGGGCCCCAGAGGTAGATGACATTTGCTTTAACCTAGAGCTGATGGCAGCTAGAATTCTGAACAGTGAACTGGAAAATAGAGTAACTGATTGAGTTGGGTTAGCTCAGGAAATAGCAGAGTTCTGTAGACTGTCCCCTACTCATCTTGATATTTTAGCAGCATAAAAAGCAAGCTGAAATTATCAGGACTGGTTCACAAGGAGAAGCCTGACCTAACAAATGCATTCCTTTCTCTTTGAAGGCTTTAGTAGAGCAGATGCTGGTCAATTCAAAAATGACTAAAGCACTTTTACCTGTATTACAGATGATATCCAGATGAACATCAGTGCAATGTAAACAGTATTGCTCACTTTGCATTATTTGTGCTGTCTATGGATTTAAGGCAGCCTGGTTAGTTAGAACATATTTGTTGGGAACAGCTGGTCATGTAGACCAATGGCCATGAAATGGTATCAGGAGGGCTGGACTGTGATCCTGGTATTTCCATGGTTAACTTTCATCACAGGGAAAAGACCTTTATCCCTCGGTGCTTGTATTTTCTTTGTAAAAGCAAGGTGAGAAGGTATGGTTAAAACAAAGGCAGTACCCTACTGGTATGTTGACTGTCTGGCGAATCTGAGTCTACAAGCTGGTTAGGCATGGGCAGAACAGACACTGCTGAGTTGAGATCAAATTATTTTAATAGTTCTGCTGTGTGTTTACACCTTTTGAAAGCCGGAATAACATGGCTCAGCAGGTGTTAATTTATTGATATATCTGTTGTCTTAAGTGCATATAGAAAAATGCACAAACAAAACCCCTGTTCACAGTTGTAGGATCTTTTCTAAGGTCTTAGATCAGGCAGTTAAAAATTCTTTTTTAACAATCACAATTTTTTAATAAACTATAGAAGATACTTTAGATGTTACTTCATGCAAAGAGAATATTATTCTATACTCTATTCTATTCTATTCTACATTATGTAATTATTTTTCTAACTATTTTTGTTTTAGCTTCTGCATATTTAATTTGTTGGAGTTTGTTGGACATAGGAGTGTACTTACAAAGTTAATACAGGAGTACCAAGACACATGCATACCTCTCAGTTATGACAGATGTCAGTTATAACAACTCCTTTCCATACTTACTATAGCCATGACTATTTTGCCTTCAGCTTGTGCATGTAAACTACTTTTCTTTAAAAATTAAAGGCTTCTCTGTGGTATTAGCAAGTCTTCCTTATCAAGTGGGATCTCTTTGGGTATGAAGATATACTTTCCTGCTACAAGGCAGTTTTTATGCAAACAGATCTGAATGAATTTGTAGGTGCAGCAGAGCTCTAATTTTACCATCATTGTCTCCAGAATGACTGTTAAAATCTGTTCCAGTTGACCCCAAATGCTCTTATTCGGAGCAGTCAAGTTAGACACCTGGATATAATTCAAAAGTAGAAAATCAATGTGGGACTTGACATTTAAGTTTCTTTATTGGTGACACGGAGTGCTTTAAAATTGCAAGAAGAAACCTCATGCTGTTCCTGTAGGAGCTGAATTGTGTAATTGCTAGATTTCTTGACTTTGTAAGAGTCAGTGGTACATTCTTCATGTGTTAAGCTCTTGCAGTCTTTTCACAAGATACATAAATGGTAAAAACAATTCAGTAAAAAAGATCTCTTTTAAAAAATAAAGGTGTTATGATGAAATGGGAGAAAGGAGTTTATCATGTTCTTATTTTTTATATTCATAATTTGAGAGTTACAAATCTCCATTACAAACTTTTAATGTTTGAAAGGCAAAAGACATGAAAAAGATGCCAGCAAACTTAAATTTCACTTAATTTTGTTCCTAAATTCTGAGTGCTTCGCTGTTTAGATTTTTTTGATACAAATTTCTGATTCAGATTAATAGAAATGCCTTCTTCCTGAAAGAAAAGAATGTCACGTTTGATGAAGTCCTGGTGAAATGAAGGTCAGTTTCGCTTGGAAATCTTTCTTGCTGACACTGTGATCTAGCGGACAGAGCAGTAATATCATGTAGGGAACTTGTCCTTTATTGACAGAGCTGCTGCTGATCTGCTGTGTTGCTGAGGTCACATATTCACCCATCTGTGCTAAAAAGTCTCGTCTGTCGATAATGTCCGTTTCAAACACAAAGTAGAGAAGCATGGTGTGACCATTTCATGTTACACACCTGCACTTCTTTGAGCAAGATGAATCAATACTGTCAGGGATCTACAGCAGATAATGTAATGATAATGGCTGTCACTGGTCAACTATTTAAAGCAATCAGCCCTGCAAATATGAACCACGAGGGTTACAAGCTTTTTGAAATAGTCTGTAGAGATTCACCGAGAAGGGCTGGGGCTGACAAAGCACAGCCTGCTAGGGTTTGTTTTACAGGCTGTGGTTTTCCCATAGCTGAGGGCCCTAGCCCTGTGGCTAAGGTGGGAGGCATCAGGGACCTGTGGGTTTAAAACAAGTTCTTCTAGAGGGTGCTGTCATGGAGGAGAAACCGCTGCTGGCCAAGATCTAGACTAAACTTTATGTTGGTATTCAATTCCTGGTATCAAGATGAAGGTTTGTTCATAGGGCCTACATGGACCAACAGCATTGCATCAGGGATGTATAGGGTTGTATCAGATAAATGTTTGTCTGGAGACTGTTAGATGTGTTTGGATTAGGACTGGATTTGTATTGGTATTAGCTGTTGTAGTGCTAGGACTGACAAGCTTTGGTTGTGTGTCTACTGCCAGAAGAGACTGCCTCACTATTTTTTTTGTGCTGGTGACTAGGGATACTGTTGGCTGATTTAGGAATGGTGCAGACTGGGTTCCCTTGAGCAGAGTGACTGCTGAGATTAGGATTTTGGCCACCAATTGTCCAAAAAGTCATTAAATTGAGTACAAACTAGATGCTGAGTTACACTAGCCAGACAGTTGTTATCTCAGTTGTGATCTAGCACTGGCAGAAACTGCTGGTGAGAGAAATGCATTTGATTAAAGTCCAGATTAACAAAAGAAAATAAGGTTAAGACTTAGCCTAGACTTCCTGGGACTTGCAAGGGCATGCAGGAGATAATGCATGTACAGGCAGCCAGCTGGCAGAGAGGTTGATGGGCCTTGTCAAGCTAGGGCCAGAATTGGATTAAATAATCACTTTTGAACCAGGAGTATACAGTGATTTACCTTGTGGAATGAAGTAAGAAATTGCTTCAATACTGGCTTTAGGATAGCAGCCAAAAGATTGAAATCTCCTCTAGCAGCAAGTACCTACTGTTCATGGCTGGCTTATTGTTGGATTTTTAGAGATGTTACTGTATGAGGATTGGGGGTGATGACAGTAAGGTTTTCTGTGTAATTTAGTTCTGATGCTGTCAGAAAGGTTTCTAGAGGAGATTATGCCTCATATTTGGAAGAAGGCTGCAGGTTAGGCAGGAAGCAGTGAAGGATCTAGTCTTGGAAGCACTGGTAGATAAGGGTTGGGATGGTAATACTAGCTCATCCTGGGAGTAGATGAGCTGGTATTGTGGCTGAGTGCACAGAAACAGCAAGAGTTAAAGTTTAGTTGTGACTGAGTCAAGTTTTGTGTTATCAAGGTCAAATGGCCAAAACACTTTGCTTAGTCTAGAAGAGACCATTGGAACATAGTCCCTTCATCACAAAACAATAGTACTTCTTCAGATACGTGTCTTCCTCAGGTCACTTCTGTAGACTGCAGATTGGACTTAGCTGGAAGCAATTCTGTAACGTGGTCTGTATCACTGGCTTTTATCAAACCATATTTGCATTCAATACCTTCTCTTTTTTTCTTTTTTTCTTTTTTTTTTTTTTAGCAATAGTCGTAAGAATCACCCATTCTGATTTCCTGATTTCCAAAAAACCATATAATTATTGTAATAATTTCTGGGTCAAGATCACAAGTAATGACCAACCTGAAAAGAGACCTAATCATTATTTATCTTGACTAGATCTTTTAACAAGTTCAGAAAAATTCTATCCTTTTTCTTCTATTTTGTCAAATGTGGTAAAATTTATGGAAAGCCATGTAGTAGTCTTTTTGAAAACACTGTATAAATTTTATTTCATATCTAGCTTTTTTTTTCTTAGATAGATAGAAATTATATCAGTTAATAATTCTTAGATCTTGATCATTCTCCTAATCATGATATCCATCTATAAATACAGTAGAACTGCCATACTAGGTCAACCAAAAACTCTGCTTCATTCTGTTTTCTGTTTCAGAAAGGAACAGGTTTCAGATACTGAAAGAGCGCAAGAAAGAGGTTAAGGTTACCCTCTGCTTGTACACTCTCTTTCTTGACCCTCATGTTGCATTTGGTGTGTTTTGTCTAAGGACTCAAATGATCCAGTCCTCGGGAATTTCTGTAGGTCCTTTTGTGCTATTTTTGCCCTTTTGACAACATTTAGCTTGTGGGATGTTACACAACGAACTATGCACTGTGTAAAATAAAGTATACATCTCATTCTTAAACTCTTCGTGCAATATTTCCCTCTTGGTTTTACCACTGTGAGAAACAGGAAATTATTACTACTGTCTACACACTTTCTCCATTACTTTTGTATATGAGGATCTGTCATCATCATTGCCACTTTCCTAATGTCCTGCTCTATCTAATCTTCACTTTGATAAAAGATGGTCTATACAAGGGTTATCCCTATTTCCCTTCTCTGTCATTTTCCTGATTCCACTGTGGTTATATATTCAGAATTATTTATAATACATAAATACATAAGTTGTGATTAGTATTTAAATATATAACTAGGTTTTAGAAAAATATATTTCCTATAAATCAATATGTAGTTTAATAAAATATAATAAGAA
>NW_010259472.1:0-14175 GCF_000690775.1 Eurypyga helias
GCCCCGGGTGTGCTGCCTCGCCCGTGGCCACAGCCTGGCCACCTCCCGCCCCGCGAGCCGAGCAGAGGTCCCACTCCTCCCGCCCCGGCACGTTTACCTCCATCTCTTCCATGCCTGTGTTCATCACGCAACCCCACTGCTACTCTGTTTTTCCCCCCTTTTATTTAACCCTCAGACAAGGCATAACACCTCCAGGGACATTCATTTGATCCCTGGTGCTGAAATAGTACCAGGAGTAGCTGCCTGTAGCACTTTCTCCTCTGGAGCTTGCCATGATATTATCAGGAAAACCCAATGGGTGGCTGAGATAAGTGTACAGATAGAAAAGTTTGTTTACGCTTAGCCTTGGTGTGATGGAGTGGATGCTCATCGAAAGAAGCGTTTCAAGGACCTGGAGGGCTCCTGTTATTGAATCCTCAGTGCCGTGACTCAGTGTGTGGCAAGGGCCGTAAATCCTGAGAGTTGTTTTCGTTCCTAGATGCTCTTAACACACAGCAACGGTGGCAAGAAATGTCTCCATCTTTTCCTCTGCAGCTGGAGCTGGCTTCTATTAGCCAAGCCCTAGGATAGGCTACTGCCTAGCAATTTACTAGGAAGAGTGAGGCCAGAAAAGCATCTTCAGTGTAGAAAAACATGAAACAGCTTATGCCCTGCATAAGGGAGACATTAGAGGGATCCTTTTTTTTTAAGCATCTCAGGTTGAGAGGAGCTGTTGCAGCAGTAGTTAGGGTTTTCTCTTCAGTTGCAGATCAACTTCAGGGTCCCCATCTTCAAAGCGGATTAGCAGGTGAAGCAGGTTAATTGCTCAGTCATCATTAGGTCTGTCTCTCCTTCTCCCTCCTTCCTAAGGATGCTGTCTCTGATCAACAGTACGCTCAGGTTTCTTGAGCCTAGCTTCGATTCCTGGGGGAGGAGGGCAAGATAAGCACAATGCAGTAATCTGAAAGGTGGGCTCTCCCCTGTCTGGACTTTCCATCCAGAAAGAAAACTGCTGAACTGTCAGGATCGTAATCAGCACTGTATCTGTCAGAAAGACAAACCTCTGTACTCCTGTTCAATACTCTTCCCAATCACTCTGGTACTCCCTATGCAGAGACTAAACTGATGGGAACAGGCAAAAGCCACAGGGAGAGTGAATCACACTGGCGCATGGCTAAGGACCAGGTTTGAAATATTTCGGTTTCTTCACCTTGCACCGAGATCTCTTGACAAAGATGACTGGTAGGTGGTGAAAAGACTTCTGTCATTTCTGCAACTATAAAAGCCTTGGTTGTTGTTGGGATGGAAATCTACCAATCTACAAGCTACCAATTCCCTCGCTCAGTATGAGGTTACTATTCCCATTAAGTTTGTCACACAACTGCCACTTAAGTAATCCAGAAACACAAGTCAGTGGCTTTTAAACAATGAAATAAATGTATACACTATGTGTCTGGTCTTGGTATTGAACATGTGAGAGGTCGGCGTCAATTACCGACTTTCAATTAACTACATGAAGTACAATTCAACTTTACAAAGATTAAGGTTCTTAAAAAGGGAGACCAGTGCTTTTCTTGTTCGGTCCCAGTGGTACTCCCATCTGGTTTTTATACACAAATTCCTGTGTTTCTAAAAAGCATGGTGCAGCTTTCAAAGCATGGGTACCACTGATACCACTCAGAGGTGGAGATACCGAAGCCACACCAATGCCATCATTGTTTGCCTAATAGCTGGTGTGGAAAGCAACTTTTAAAACCCCCAAAACTAAACAACAGCGAAATCAACTCTGGGATGGTCAGTTACAGAAGCCATAGTATCATTGTTGGAGAATGCTTGTCTGTCACAGGTGGGTTTTCTGTCACTTTGGAGTAGCACAGGGCCACTCAAATCCATGTCACTGAAGCGGTGGTAGCTCCCTGCATCGTTTCCTGGTGGGTTTTTGCCTTTTCCATTCTGAAGCATCAAAGTTACTATGGAAACAAGCAGTGGCTTTCATGTAGATATTGGGTGAGCCCCACCCCTACACGCCATGGGAAGGGAGTCTCAGTGAAGTGACCGACATCTGGCAGAGCACATCTGTGTGGAAGGAAGCCCTACAGCAGGGCTTGGGTGATGGCAGAACGAGGCTCTGCTGAGCACCACCTTGGAGATGGGGTCTAGGAGTGGGGCCAAATGTCTCTGAGGGGAAGGAAACTTGTAATTGCTCCTGCTATTGCTGAGAGGCAGGGATTCAGCAGCTTTCCCACAGCCTGCGGAGCTGGTAAGACATCAGACTCAGGGGACAAATAGTTTGGATGCAGCACAGTGACATTCCTTCCCCACACTGGGGAAAAGTGGGAGTGTGAGCTCCAGCACCACGTGTGATTCCCTTAAAGCCAACATGGCATGGGAAGAATTTTGTGTACTGGGGCTCGAAGTTTCAGGGTCTATTTAATTTGTCTGCCTTGACTTGTAAGACTTGCTGACTTTCCTTGTCAAAAGGACAGACTTCAGCAATAAAGTAACTGTAGGACGAATCTGCAGACACTTGTCTAACGTTGGAGATTTAAAACTTGAGTGGGTGACAGTCAGCAGCAGACAAAAGTGCTCTGACTGTTACAGCATTAGATGGATCCTGTACCACTTTGATTATTCAGGTAGACTGGGATAACAAACGATGTCAGCATTTGGACTGATAAAAAAGTTGTTCAGAGACAAGAACTGGAATAGCACAAACCCAGAACTGCTTCTGAGTTTAGAAGCTATGAAATTAGGGAAACAATTCAATCTACTTAGCCCAAAACTTTCAAAAAATTATTAATTGTTGTTATTTGCCCTGATTTTTGATTGGCCAATCTGAGACCTTATGAAACGATGAAGAACTCGCTGTTCAGAAAACACAGCTCACCCTCTGCAGCTTGGTAATTTTAATAATTAAAGTATCTCCAGCTGGACACCACCTCTGGGTATTCAGCCACGCTGGCAAGGAATGCTACAGTAACGTAACTGAGAACCAGCATTTATTTATAGCACTAATATTTAAAAATGAGTTCTGAAACACTCCTGGCCTGCATTAGCTAATATGCGTTTTTATAACCTGTGAAGGCACTCATATGTAAATAGCCTATATAAAAAATTGTGTTCTTTCCTCATGTGTCCTTTTCTCTGTGTAATTTTTTTCCTTCTCCATTACTCAAAGGGCAAGTAAGAATGAAATTAATAAATCCAAATTATTATTCTTGCAAAATAATAGGCTGAAAAAGCATTGTCTCTCAGTAATTTCCATATAGAGACAGAACTTTGTAGCGTAAGACATTGGATGGGAACCATAATAACTTTCAATGACATGAGCCTTGGTATTTTTAGCTAGAATGAGAGGACAAGTGATGATTTCAAGGGGAACGTAGAGCCCAAAGCACGACCATTTGTGCTGCAACTTGCACCTGTTACAACTGAAGGAGAACAATATTGTGCTAAGAAGAACACCACAAGTTTCTACAGCTAGAAGAGATCTGACGTGATCCTCTGAAGCATAATGACAGTTTTAAACTCCCCCCAAAGGCATTCACGCCTACAGTGGGACAGCAGGTGACACCAAGCTGGGAAGCTGTTCCTGAGGGCTGCTAGTGCTAGTACCCGGTGGAGAGCGGATGGCTTGGGGCACTCATCGGCCCACTGTAGAGCCCCAAGCCAGACAAAATTCTGACATGATGGAGCCCCAAAACACCATGGGCATTACTGTTTATGCTGCACCAGCATTTGGAGACCAGAACTGCTTCAGACGGGCACAGTCAAAAAAAAAAAAAAAAAAGGGGCAACTCTTGCTCCACCAAACAACTCCAGCCCTGCTAGTTTTTCCAGGTGAAGGAATGATTCCTTCTACTTGAGTTTAGGTTGGAGAATGTAAAGTACCCATGAGGCTAATGAATAAATATCAGCAGTCTACACTTCCGTTGCTTTAGGCACCAGTTGTCTAAATCCCAGTGGAGAGAGTAACCTGGAAGTTTCCACAGGTTTAGTGGAGGTTTCTAAGCTTGCTCGCAAATCTGAGGTGCCTTCTGAACAAAGAACAATTTTGGTTTGTGTCTTCACCCCCCAATTTCATAAAGACACTTGAAAATCCAGAGTTTGTAATACGCACTGCACCAAAAAAGCTTCTGGCAGTTTAGTTAGAGAACATCAGGTATGCCCCAGGCTAGCTCTCCACAGGAAGAACTGCAAACGCCTCAGATACGCCTGTAACTTCAGTAAAAGCGACGATTTAGCAGAATGTGTTATTGGCAACTGGTGCAAATGTGATACAGGTGTGACAGATCCTTGTCCACCCCTGAATGATTGTTTCTCATGGCTCCTAGTCCCACGCATACATCACTGCTTGGTCTGCCAAAATGAACTAAGAAGGATGTGTTTACAATGACTTTTGAAACCTTCACTGAGGATGGTGATTTCCTTGTACTACAGCTGTGCCAGAGACCAGTATGAAAACATGAAGTGTCAGAACACAGGTACTGTCTGTACTCTCTTGTCTACAGAGAGACATCCAGACTCACAGCTAATTCCACGGTTTATCTTGAAAATACTTCAATATTTTTTATTTTTGTCTCTCTAGCCTCATACCTTATCTTTGCCAGTGTCTGGCACAGGATGCCTAAGGAAAAGTATGAGATTCTTTCCGTACTTTGTTGCCCCAGAAGCGCTGCAAGAGGGAACGCGGAAGCGGCCGCACTGAACCAGCACAGAAGGTGCAGATCTTGACACGCACCAGTAACGATCACACAGGCACAAGTACACGGGTGGGCAAGCACAGAGCACATCACCTGTCAGTCTTCAGCAGCCAGCAGTATCAGATCTCTTATCTTTATACTCAAATAACCCACGACTATTTTTCATCTTAAGTTTTAGGCTTCAGGGTATCTGCTAGCAAGGAACTCCAGCCTGGCGGTGCAGTCTGTAAAGCACTTTCTTTGATTACCTATGTCCTGTTCCTTTTATAGAAGGAGCAGCGGGCAACTTCCAAATTCATCGCTGCTGTGGTCTTTACGAACAGCGCAGCGTGTCTATCAGGCACTGGTGGGCTGTTGCCAGGGAGGAGACCCTGGCATTTTGCATTTCTGTGAAAATAAATCAGTTAGTCAAAATCAGTTTTTTAAAGCCTACATACCTTGAAACTCAAACTTCCTATCACACAGTGTCTGATACGTGCATGAGGGAGAAGGGAATTTAAAAAAGCAGCATCCACGAGTGACGTATGAGGAAGATGCAGGATCTAAAACTCACCAGGAGCTTGGGTGTCAAGGTTATCCCCCCCCTTCCCAAAACATCTGCTCAAACATTATTTTTAGCTGTGAATGTCATCTGTCCCAACTATAGTGGTTTCCAAGTTGGAAGGTGGAACTGTAAATCTGTTCTTTACCCCAAAAACATGAGGTAATGTGAACGCCTCCGTGAAAATGATGTGATGGCCTACGTGAAGCCACAGAGGCAGAAGAGAGGCTACTGGAGAATTTAGGTATATCTCTACATATTCTTTGGCTCAGGCTCTTGCCTCCTGAGGCAGAACAATTACAGTACAGACTACACCCTTTATAAGAAGTAGTCACCACAGCATTTTTCTTCCAGAAAAGGTTAAAACAAACTTTATTGTACGTACAATTCAGATCTGTGTACAAGGCAAAATATAGCCCTACAGTGGTAGGCATATTGGGTCTCCACACAGCATGTGTGGCCACTTGCACTACAGTAGTCCTGAGGTACAGAAAAAAAGCCCTATAAATCTTTTTTAAAAGGCCAAAATGCGTCCTTTGAACCACTCTTGCTATGATCACCCCCATTTGGGAATTAAGAAAAACACTACACAGTTCTGAATCAAGAAAACAAATTGTCTACAAGCCAAATACCCCAGATACTTGTCTCATTCCCTGCTGTCATCTGGGCACACTAGCAAGAGCACTTGGGGAGCACATCAGGAGATGCAGGTTCGCAAGGTTACTTCACTAACACTGCAAAGCATGTAGAAGAACGGTAGGATATCTTTGCTACCTTCAAAAAAAAAAAAAACCCAACAACTTACTTTGCTCCTTTTCACCATGAAGTTATGTGATACAGAAGTATTTTTACAAGCTTTTAGAAGCAGTAGAACTGCAGGTATTTAAAGTCCTGTCCCTAAGATTAAAGACTACTTGAACACGCTCACTTTGTTGTAAGATTGTATTTATCATTAACTGACATGGAAAAAAGGAACAGTCCTTTAACAAAAAAGTTAAAGACAGGGACAAGGTAAAGACAGGGCTGGGTTTTTTTAGTTTTAAACATAAAAAAATAAGTTACGCTATACATTATGGCTTTCTCATTTAGAAGAAGAGTGCCATCATGGATTTAAACACTACATGTTGTAACTAATTAACTCACCATGTTCTCAGATTTTACTTGTTGGAGTTTTAATGACTGTGTGAAATGAAACAAACAAAAATTAGTGGGAAAATTAAGAAGCCTCTAGAACAATTTAAATAGCAAAAAGCACCTGTAGAAGAAGTCTTTCATTTTTAAATTTAAATTTTTAATTTAATTTTGGAATTAATTTAAAATTGAAGTTTTAATTTAAACTCTTGGCACAAATAAAGGCCAAGCCAAACCTCCCATGAACTTCAGCAGTCAGGACTTCATCCTGAGCTTCATTTCAGAAACGTTTACACAGCACTATGATGCCATCACACTACTGAAGTAATGATCTTTCTTTAGTGGTTGTTACGTTAATCACACAACTAACAAACCAGTTTTGGTATGCCGCTGTCTCAGAAAGGCTACAATGACGCTAAACCACCAAGATTCAAAAGCTACAACACAAATGCTCAGTGTTAAGTGTTGTCCACCACGAATACAAAGGGGGCAGGGGTGCCAAAAATGCTAGAGTCAAAGACTGAAAGACCTCATTTACAGAATGCTGACTTTTTAACAGCTGAGTACACCTGCACTCTGAAGTCTGAAGTTGCATTAAGCTGGACAAGCTATGCCAGCATTCAAATACATGTAAATAAAAACGAGTCTAGGTTCATAGCTGAAGTCGTAACAAACACCTCACAGTGCAGCTGAAGTAGCATTTGCAACAACAGCGGACGAGCACAAGTTTCAGACTTGGAATATAATACGAAAGACCATGGCACTGAACTTGGGAATATTCTCAAGCTCTAGTTTCACTCACATAGAGGAGCTACCGGCTGAATAAAGTTAACTGAATGACGTACTTTCCCCCTCCTTATAAACAAGGCTCCACATCATGCGTGGGACAAGCTCTCTCTCCCCTTTTTCTCCAGGAAGAGTAGCCGGAAGGCAAGCTACAGTGATTGTTTCCGACCGCAGTAAAGCAGTAGATAAAAAAGTAGGTGTATCAAAAATTCTTACAAAAAAAGGCATCCATCCTGGTTTGATTTTGTTTATAAAAAGGCACTTCACATATTGCTAAGACTCCGTTAATGTACTTACCCTTTCAGTTTCCCTGTTAGGAGGATGTATTTCAAGGTGGTTAGCGCGAGTATGCAAATGTACTTTATACAGCATCTACCTGTTAGATTCTATAATTACTTACAGTATCTCACACCACTGATTTAGAAGAAGAGATACATGCTCAAAATGAAATACTTCAGGGATAATGGATGATCTGTCGTAAGCAACACGCCACCTTGTAGTGAGTTCACGCTAATCAAATTAGCAGTGCAAGTCTTTCAGAAGTGAGTCCTCAGCCTTTTGTTTTCCTCCCGCAGTCTCTCAATTTCAGCTACTAAGCTTTCATTTACAGAGTATCTTTCAAGTAAAGAGTGCATTTCATTCTAGATAAAAGAAAAAAGTCCCAATCAGTAGCTATAAAGTTAATTATTCCGGTTTTATCCTATCCATTTTCACATCCCTTTTGAAAATTAAATAACCTAGATAATACTGTTTTTAAAAACTTTTGATAAGAAAAGTAGGATTACTTTTTTATGCTGACATACAGTATTTTGATCATTAATACATTAGTGAATATTTTATCAAAGGACATTTTGCACTTCTTCAAGATGAGAATCTACTAATGCAGGTTCCATTAAAATGTTCAATACCAAGACAAGGTCTTTCTAATGCAGATCAAAAGAACAACGATTCATAAAAAGGGTGGTTGAAGAACATAGAACACAGTCCAGTATGCATGTGAAACCTGTAAGTGAAGCTTTCCATCTGAATTCCATCTATCTCCTCATTAGCCCAGCTCTTGGTCCTTTCAAAGGACAGTTGAAATCATTTCCCTTTTGCCTTTCTGTAACTCCTGAAATACGGAATTCAGGATACCTACCCAGTGCGTATGTCCCCTTTCCTTTATTTATCAGGCATAAAACAGTTGAACAGATGTTAATTCCTGGTTTTGCCCTCCTTCACAATCCAATCCTCCCCTTCTTGCTCTTCATAAGCAAAACTGATTTTCAGATTTGACAGAAGCAGCTAGCATGCCTTGGTATTACTTAATATGAAAAGTGAATACATTTCCCGCCACGCTCTTTGTACATACCAACTGCATATGGAACTGCTTGATCATCTCCACTTGCAAATTCACAATATCTCGATGACATGCTTCTCTGGGGGAAGAATGGCAAAAGGACAATGCTTCATTTTATTTAGGAAGCAACAATTCTCTCCAATCCTCAGCACCCAGAACTCCACACTTCATGACACTGTGAAACATGAGTCTAAAGACCCTTAAGCCATGAAACACACTCCTCTACTACTTACGTTCTGGAATACTTCTGTTATGACACTGGCTTTTGTAAGTACCCTTTTTTCCGGTGTACAAAGAGACTTAAGATCTTTTCTGTTTAGAAACATAATTATATACATGGTGATCTCGAGGTTATTTTTTCACTTGCAAGCTGGAAACATCTCTCATTTTTACCATTCAAAGCTGATTTTCAATCCCTCAACCACAAGTACCACAGAGAAACATATTTATCTGTAACTGAAGATCCAGCTTTTCAGTGCATTGCTTTGAGCACTCCGCTGTAAGAGGGCCCAAAATAACAGCTGTGCTAAGTGATGCATTATCCTCAAGCCCACGGAATGCCCCAGGTTAATCTACATAACAAGCAGTGGCAGTGTTTTCTCAGGAGTTTGTCAATTCACTGACAAATATTCCGCAACACAAGGAGGAGCTTGGAAATACCCTCCGAACACTACACAAGTGTTCCAAGCACTGAGGAAGAAGAAGGACAACAGCTCACAAAAAAAGCAGGCAGGCAAGCTCACGCTCTCCTGAAGAGCACATCACCACAAGCAATCATCTCAGACCCAACACCATGCTGTGGGTACCAACGGCCCGAAACAGTAAGGCATTTCTTGAATAGACACACACACAGATCTTACTTCATTCTCCTTTCCTAAAATATACAGCAAACCCAAAGCGAATACATTCTCCACTTTCTAATTCCACAGGATGTTGTGCTTCTGAACTCCACTGGAAGCCAACAACCTTCAGGTGTACGGAGTGCAGATGCTAGCTGGCAGTGCAGAAACCCAAAGATGTTGGTCATCTCCCACAGACAGGAAGTTCAAGAAACAAGCAGCTCTTCAGAACCAAATGAGTTGTATATTTCTCCCAGTCCCTTTCTAAGGTCCTGGTTTTATCCCCATTACTTGAAGAGGAATGAATTTCAGGCAAGAGCAATAACAAGCCTTTCCTCAGATTGCAGAGGGTGAAAGGTCACTGAGAATGTTGCAGTGGCTCCCTTCTCTCTTACCAACCTCAGTACAAACAATCTTTTACATTCAGTTTGAATGTATCCACAATTTACAGCTGGGAAGAGGACCAGCAGAGCCTCACAGCCACTCTGGGAAGTGTAGGTCAGAAGAGGAACACAATCTCTGAGGCTCCACAGCTCAGACAGTGGAAGTACAAAACGGACAAGCGTCACTGCCAGCACTACGATGCCTGAACACAGACTTGAAAGAAAAACACATCTGCAACCCACAGACTGCATTTTAAGTCAGGTGAGGGTTAGTGTTTAATCAGCTGTGTGATTATCACTAAAAAAATCCCAGGCGAGTTTCACTATACTGTATTCTTAAAGACATTTAATACCAATCAAGGTATTTTTGTGTTGGCCGGTACAGAACAGCACATGGACCTACTAAGCTAGTTTTGCTTTGCTTTTTGTCATCAAGACAGCAATACGTCCCCTGCCCTGCAATCCTTTTCTGCTCCACCCTTAGTCAACCTACCTCACTTTAAACACAGGCTGAAAAGTGATCCCCTAGATACAACTCTCTCTACTGATCCATCTCTTTCAAACTTCACTCTAAATCCATGATAATTCGACGTCTTTCTTGACAAGTGGAATGTTAGCTAGGTATCCACAAACAAAACAATCGGACACCAACCATCACTGACAGCACAGACATTATTGTAATGTAAAGCTTCACCACTAGAAATATTTTACCTCATACATGCCAAGCTAACAACCATCAAAGCCAATACAAGCCAACTGTCTGGATCAAACTCTCCACAGTGTCAGCTTATTGAGAAATTTCTCCTGCTTGGAGAGCGGATGAGCAGGGAGGGAAAGAAATCAGCACAAGGCTTCATGAAAGAAGGAAGGACCTCGTTATGCAGGTAAATTTACCATTCGAGGAGAATTCAAACACTCTGAAAACACTTTAGCAAAGCCATACATTAACAACCCCAGAGACATCAGCCTAATTAGTTATCAGAGCCATTAAAAATAAATAGTGTCATACCTAGATTTCCAGTATTAAGGCTCTTAATGGTGTCATTTTCTAATGCCAAGCAGAAATTTGTTAAAGTAGATACTAAAAGATCAGAGGGTCAATGAAAACACAAATGTTCTGCAAGAATATCAGTACCTGAAGTCATCCATTGTTTCTTGTATCATATTCTGAATGAATTTTATTTGGATCGATGTCAGCGGTGCATTTGGTCTGCCGCTCCCAATGGTCTCTGCTATTTTTTCTGACAATGAACTGGCAACTCCGGCAGTGACAGGTGACGTTATCTTTGGACCTTTACAATTAAAAGGAAATCTCTCTTTTAAAAAAAAACAAAAAAAAAAACACTCCACACCAAACCCACACAGTATAATGGAGCACAAGAAGGTTTTTTTATTTGTCTTGAGGCTTGTCAATATTTTATCTCAAATATTACCTAGTAAAAAAACCGATTAGACTTAGAATGAGGCTCTTCCAAGGCAACTAGAGATGTCCTAGGAGACCTACCTGGATCTACACAAGAATTAAGACTGGATGCTCTGTTTTCATGCTAAGGCCTTTTTAGCCAGTTTCACACCAGTTCACAACCAACCACACCTAAAACTGGGCCAAAACGATCAGCTTACTTGTTGAGGTAGTACCATTCACTGGTTGATCATACGCAGGATGGGCCGGAATATTCTTCACGACTCGCTCATTTGTATCGGGAGCCTTCACAGCAGTGGACGACGGTGGAAGACTTACAGTTACAGATTCTGTGCTTAATGAGCTCGACTTTGAAAGCTGACAATAAAACCAAAAATATAGTAATTAAAAATAAAAGGAATATGAACTCTACTTATTCCAATTATCTAATCACACTTGAAAACGAAGCTTTCAGGAATGCAGTTTCAAATATTTTTGCGTTTAGGAATCTACTCACACATACATGCTTTTCATTTTCTAGCAAAACATCTTAAAAATTGTTTGCTAAAATATTCCAAATTGCCTCAAGTGGGTGCACACAGAAGGGAGTGGAAAAGGCAGGGGCCTCAATCTTCACATCAAACATATTGTGGCAATGTTATAAAGATCATTCCTAGCGAACTCGGACGTCTCAAAGGCAACACAACAGGAGCAAGGGTCTCAGCAGAAGAGTATCAGAGACAGCTCAAGAAGGAAGAATGGGGAGATGGAGAATTGGAAAAGAAGAAAGAATGGAATCAACCTAACAAATGACAATCATACTCGTTGTAAATAAACCACGACACTGGTGCAACCAACTAACGACCATTCTTGATCTGCTAGAAAAATCAAAATAGTCCTCAGGCTAGCCCAGGTTTTTCCCATGTGAATGTTCGTAACCTGAGCTTACCGAAACAGAAACATATACCTATCGTGCAGTGCTGAAGGCCAACACACTTGAAATGAACAACGTTTCACAGATTTGCATCAACAGTGTGAAGAGAGTTGCATGATAAGATTAGCTGGGACACTATTAAGGATTTTTCCTTCAAGCAGTAGTATTCAGTCAAGATTTTAAAAGACCCCTCACAACAAGAATTAATAGTGTATACCTGCTTTACGACTTCTTTACACTCTTGCTTTCCAAGATTTATTTTCTTAGCGTCAGTCTCTGGATGTTCTTCCTCTTCTTTAATTGGAGATTCCATAAATACATGTAACGGGCTAGACTGTATCCCTTGGGCACTACTGCCCACTGGGTTTCTTTTTACTGGAAGGGAAGAGGTGAGCTGCGGGAGAAAAT
Source organism: Eurypyga helias (assembly GCF_000690775.1). Taxonomy (NCBI): domain Eukaryota; kingdom Metazoa; phylum Chordata; class Aves; order Eurypygiformes; family Eurypygidae; genus Eurypyga; species Eurypyga helias. Next base: position 12,446 of record NW_010259472.1, read on the forward strand.
CCAAACCCAAAAGGTAGGACTGAAAATCCACATCTACAAAGGAGAAAGGAAGGGTGAAACATGCTGGTCAAGAAACAAACACACACACACTCCAAATCAAACTCCCAGTTAAAACGTGTGCACACCCACATAAAACAAATAAACAAAAAAATAACCCCAAAATGCCACAAAAACTAAAATCCTTAAATCCCACCTCTGCTGTCGTTGTCCTCATGAAAGTAATAAAGCATGAAAAGTCTCCATATATCACCATAAATTCCATAAAGGAGAACTAAAATCACTTTAGGACCATACTCTGGATTTCCTGTTAGCGTGTTGTGTCTCAGCACCTCAACGTGTTAGACAATTCCCAGAAGAGTTCATTTGTCCCAGTGTCTGCTTTCATCCTTTAGTTTCAACGGTGCGGCAAAATTAGCATGTAAGAAAGCAGAGAGGCTTCCAAAGGCCTACCACTGACAAAGGGAAATACACTGGAAGTATGTTTACCATCTCCTTTTCCTTGAGGATCTTCATTCACTTTACTTGGAACAGTATCTACAAAACACCAGAACACAGAGAAATTGTTTATAAATAAACGTCAATATTCATGTCACTGCACTGAGTTCATAACCAAAGAGAAATGACAACACCCCGTAGGTAGGGCAGTCAGTAACACGCAAGTCTTGTGCCACATGCAGACGAACGATGCTTCACAAATTTCAGTACTGCAACTTACCATCTCTGACTGGAGAAAACACATCTCCTAAACTACTCCGAGTCAACTCAAAATTATTTAAATCAGCAGTTTTCCCATGATCTGTTTCTTTAGATGGAATCACATCCAAGCTGCAGCTATGGGGAAAACCTTAAAAGGACAGTAACATTCAGTTAGCAACTGACATTGTCCGAAAATATCATACTTTATCCCCAAACAATCTCACAGCAAGCCTGATGCCTGGCAAGTCCAGCAAGCGCTTTAGAACCTTCTGCGGGTTCCAGTTAGAGGGTCAGCTCTAACTCCCTCATCGGGGCTGTCATCACAGGTGAATATAAACTGAAAGCGAAGGTAGTTGATAACAGAGGTGAGATACAGCAGGATTCCTTTCCTCTCTTTACAAAGGAGAGTTGTGAAACTGGAGAATGCACTCTTTCAGACAAATCTACACGATGGATGCAGCAGATTTATGGTGTATCAGGTGAAATGAGAACTAGCGAATGCACCTTCTGCTCATCAATGATCACACTGAGATACTCAAAATGTAAATGTATTCTGCAAGAACAGACATCTGCTTCACCCGGGCTGCTAAGCATCTGAAGGAAAATGCTAGGAAACAGCTATTTGAAAGCTTACCTGCTGTTAGGATACTCACTGCTAATATTCTACTATTAGGAAATCAGAGTAGGCTTACAGTTGCAGACAAAAGAAACTTGTTCCTAGACCCTCCCCCACTCCAACCTCAAGCCCCATCCCTGACCCAATCCAGGGAAACAAGTTGGCTTTTGTACGCATGGCAGCACAGTTATCTGAAGACCGGAAGCATATTTAAGTCCAAAAAAGCCCAGTAATTATCCCAGCTACAGTTTTTAGACAATAATACATGGAGAAATTAACTGAACTGCTAAGACAGCCACCTAAATATCTTTCACAATTCAGTGTGTTTGAAAACCACATCAGGGCTGTAAGGAAACTGCTCTTCTGCTCTCATTGAGCTCCTAAAACTGCCTGAATTTTGTTTAAGACCTAGGGAAAG
>NW_010259472.1:14206-18904 GCF_000690775.1 Eurypyga helias
GCTGTGTAATCCATAAATACACCTCCTATGAATACATCACCTGTACATACAAAAGCTTTACTTTGTTCCTACTTTAATGAAAAAAACAACCCCAAACAAAGCACCGTCCATAAAACCTGTTAACAACTGCTCTTTGTGGGATTACTTGTCCAAGTGATCTGAACGTGACTGTGTGGATGACTGCAGTTAATTGTGTCCAAGTGTTCACATAAACTGGGACTTGAGTCAGGTTTAAGATTTCACTTTTAAATGTATTAATATAGGACATTTTCCACTACTTCAGATGTGTCAGCTGTGACACATACACACAATTGCACTTGCTAGTTAAGGAAATACGTGGCATACGGAGTCAAACTAGAAGCGTAATTATCAACCTGTGCTAGAATCCAGAGGATCGACACAGAAAAAGTGTAATATAAAATAGGGCAAAACATCTTTCGGATATTTTTAACCAATTCCCAGTAATCTAAATGTAGGTAAGTACCTAAACCAGAGGAGAGCTGTTCGACAGAAGTTTGGGAAGCCACCTCAAAGGACATACAAACTTCTCAACGCATTCTGAATTAATTCATACTTTTCTACTTTAAAATACCTCTGACAAAAAGCCGCAGTCCACCTGTAAGCTGCATGAACAGCCATTTTACATTTTCAATACGCTGTCAGAGCACTGTACTGACTGCCCCTTATTTCTCCAACGTTACACCCCGTGGTCAGGGTGTAGAAGAGTTTCCCCAGAAAAACTGCAGTCTGCGGTCTCTCACCCATTCCCATTCTTATGTTTAGGGACTGTACCTTCCGAAGCACCTTCCTGCTTCTAACGTGAACATTCAGTTTCATAAATGTATTTGTTTTACTTGGCAAGTCTTTATTTTCTTACAACATCCATTTATTATGCATGGTAACAGCCATTACATCTTCAAATAAAGGTAATAAATCATATATTTTAAGTGAAATACAATTTTCCACAGCATTCAGTAGTGTCGATTAGCGACATTTCTTACATCCACAGGAAGCATCCTGCTTCACCTCGTACTTCACTGCATACCCATGGGAGGTCATTAATACGCATCGCTACGGACTGCAGTGCCTTATTGCCTAATTACTGTTGCTAAACGTATTTCTCCTGATTTAAAAAGGGAGGGGAAAAGTGCTGTTGCACTAAGAAGTCTTGGGGATTTTTTTCCAAGAATCACACCTACAGTGTTACTGATTTGACCATATTTTCAGAACTCTTGAATTAAATAAAATTTTAAGAGTACACTTCACACACTGGCAGAATTTTAGATTAATGCTCAGAATTCTTATAGGGAACTTGTTCATTTCAGAAGCATAAATAGCAAATACAGTTACACAACCAATATTTGCAATGATATTTAACATCCTGCCTACCATGTGATATTGGAATCATGCCTCACACAAAAACACAGTTCAGTTCTCACTTGGGTTTGTGGACTAGGGTTTTTTCCTGTGGTTTGGTTGGGTTTTCAGATGAGGTCTGTTACTCCTGATTATTAACAGGATTACAAACCATAAGCTCTGCATTCCATACGGACACTTTGTCAGAAAATATATTATGCACATAAGGATAACCTACAGGAAGTCAAAACACAAGAGAACACCACAGTTCTCTTCTTTAGAGTTTAAATACAGACTTCTACTTCAAATCCAGTATTTTACACTTCATGTGTCTAAAGCTTGTAGTGGGACCCAATTCACTTTCCACAGTCTCCTAATGCAGGAGAGGAGGGAAAAGGCGGCACAGACGTGCATGCACATATGCGCAGTTCTTGAAAAGAAATGCCCTTCCCTCGGTGAAGTTTTTATACTGTAATGGTCAAGGCATGAAAAGTTCCTTCCACCTTCTACTTTGTGCCAAATAGGATCGTAAGAGCAGGAAGGAGACACTACCTGTTTTCTCCTGACCAACCTCTCCTCCCTTATTCTCATTCGGCGATATCAGGTGAGATGAAACTGTTGCTGATGCCTGAGAGGCAAGATTTTTGATGCCAGTATTTTGAATTCCTCCAAGATTACTACAAGCTTTGACTTCCACTCCTTTGGATACAGGTTTATTTGAAAGACCTGTAAGGTTAGACTGAAGAAAAAAAATAGAATAAATTAAGAGAAGTTATTATTCCTTCAGTTAAAAGTAAAAATATAAACCAATATTTTTTCTGTTTCAAAATACTAGGAAAAAAATTCAGTTCAATTTGCAAAGGTTTCCTAGGAGATATGGCCTTACCAATATAACACAGAAGTCCCTTAATGTAACTTCAAAGAACATGGGAAACACCTGCATTATTATATGAAGACTGTGTAGGCCTGCAAAAAGTAACAATGGAGTGACCTGGCATGGGTCAGTTTTGATCCTAGGCTTAGGAAAAATAAGGGATTACGTTATTAGGGACTCCAAATTGTAAAGGAATAGCCAACTAGGAGCAACAAGTGTGCTAGAAGAAAAGTCTCAGAGCAGTAAAGAGTCCACTTCAAAGGTTCTCTCCATCTCCACTGAATGGACACGTGGAGTTTCGGGACAGACTAGAGCCTAATTAAGTCTTAGAAGAACCTCTTCAGTCTTCTCTGTAATTTAATCAACTTCCCCACCATTTATACATGCCTGCAGAAGACCACAGACCATGCAAAAACCCTCAAGACAGGCCACTGTGTCTCTCCCCCTTAAGCAGAGGGGCCGTTACAGACCTTTCTGCTACTGCCTGCCAATGAGTCCAAGGTGCCGCAAACGGATCTGCCATGGCAGCGCATTCACACCAGGAAATTTAAGACTGAAGTTCCAGTCATTTCTACAGGAGCTAGGGGTGGGGGGAATTCCACATTAAAACAACCTACAATGGCACTTCAGACCAAACAATTTATCATTTCTATGTTGGTATGAACCACTTTCCTCAGCATCTATAATGTTCAGAAATTGAATGGTATTATTACCTCTTATTTATTTATTAATACCTTATATTTTTAGAACTTAAACTTACACTTTGCTTTCGCTAATCTGCATATTGAGCAATAAAAGGAAAGTTCCTTACCTTGGAAAACGTGGTACTGCACTGAAGACGTATGCATTTCACACAGCCTTTGTGCGCAGTAACTGTTTTCAGCGGTGATGTCAGTTGTCTTAAGTCATACTGGCAGATTTTTCCCCGGGAACATCCTATAGCCAAAGTAGTACCATCAGGCATGAAGTCTACTGTTGTCAGAGGAAAATCGGCTACTATTGATGTCAGTAACCTTCAAACGGGAGAAAGGACAGGATAAAGAAGCTTTTAGAGTTCAGAAGTCAGACAGAGCACCTAGAAAAATATATAGAAGCTTTCATAATTCAGCTATAGGTCAGTAATTCCACTTCTCCTGTTCCAAGTAAATTCAGCGAAATATCTTAAGGAACACCAGATGAGGCTTATACTAACGGTCCATGCCTAATAAATTAAAGCCTGCATATGCCCCAGAAGATTTCACCAGGACAGGATCCGATTGCCTTCACAACAGCAGTTCTGACACCCACATTATTTATTGGTATCACCATTTCCAGCAGCAGTCATACTACATACATCCTCTAGCTTCCCAGGGCTGTGAACTCAAATCTTCCCACAACTGCAGGAAGAACTAGTTCACATCCTTCTACTACATCCCTTCAAACTGGAGCCAGACTCCTGCTTTTGTTCAGCTAGAGGGAAAGCGCAACTCCCACCAGAACCAAAGTCTCATGAAATCACTTGCCATCCTACCCCGTTCCTGCTTTTCCAACCAATACTCTCCCATATTTACAGCTCACAATCCCAGCAACGCTGTGCACCAGTTACATCTTTTGTCCTGAACTGGAAAAGCAGGCCAGATAAACTTGGGCATCTGCTAGTCCTCACAGCCTGCACTGCCCCTCACAAAGCCTCGCTGCTGTGTATCGACAGGAAGAGCCCGTACGGAAGAACTCACAAGTGGTCACTCACACGCAGCACCTCCACTAGTTCCCGCACGCCTTGGGGTTTTTTGACTGGTTATTTGGTGTTTTCCATTTGTTTGCAAAACGGACTACAGGACAGGCTCTCCAGTGGTGAAATGCCAACCACGTGAACCATTCTGAACATGGTCTGAATTAAATACTTCATATGATAATCAGGTGTGCTTTCTCCATTTATAAAAAACAAACAAGGATCCAGTAAAAGTCAAAGGTCTTTAACATACTCACTTTTTACTTGAAGTGTCATAGAGAATAATTCTTTTATCCAAACCTACAGTTACAAGCAGCAGCTTGTTGACTGGAGAAAAGCAGATTTCTGAGGCTGGTGCTTTGTGAGTATTTTCAAAATTATGATATGGGGCCTGGGTATTTACATCCCAGAGAGTTACATTTCCACTGTCAGAAACACTGCCCAGCAAGGATTTCTTAAAGGATGAATATTTCAGATGTCGAACAGGCTGTAAAACAGACACACAGAATGAGTTGTAATCCCACTGTTAAACAACACATTAAATTATTTTATAAACACAGACACAGAGTGGGAACACAGATGTTACATTAAGTTGAAGTCGTTTAGAAAGGCTGACCAGTCTGAAAAATAAAAAGTAAAAACCTGTTCATTTCACATTGCAATGCCATTTGTGCTGTTTGGGGGACAGAGTGGGTTTGTTTACCTGTTTGGGGTACGTATGGTACCGTATGAGCTGGTGGGCAAAATGAAGGGGGGG
>NW_010259472.1:18929-19610 GCF_000690775.1 Eurypyga helias
AAAGTTTCTTGATTTTTCAGCAAGTTCCAGACCATCATACACACTACAGAAAAACCACACCACACGTAAAATTAAAGGAGTGCAAAGCTACGTTATTTCACTTACTGGTCTCCTGCCAAGAATGTTAAACCCCTCCACTGATTTTGAGTACTTGGATATTACTCAGTTGGGTAAAAAGTACATAGGTCCTGCAGAAGCATAGACTCACTCTGTGAGCTCGGACCACAGAAGGAATAATACGCCTGGTTTATCACATGCAGCCTTGCTATCGCAGAAGCACATGTACAGGAACCTACCTGCTCCTGAAAGGCAAGTTAAGTGTTTTGTTTCCACCGCACTGCTTCAGAGGATGTTTCAGTACCTCACTGCTCTGTTACTACCATTATCTATACTGAATTGCAACACTCCATTTCCAGATTAGTTTCATTTATGACCCATTTGCACCAGTTCAATCCTGTGACAATAACACCCTTATACTCCAGTTGCTTCCTACCTCCTCAGTGCTGCTTTTCCCTGTTTATTTAAATGGCCACCTCACCTCCTTTCAGGGTTTATTCTGCTATAAACAATAAGCGAGACTCAGTCTCCTGAAACTAGTTTTTCAATACCATCAGTCTCTTTGCAACTCTTCCAGTTTGAAACTTCCTTGAATGAACCTTGGGGGGTACTGGTGGATGAAAA
>NW_010259473.1:0-1204 GCF_000690775.1 Eurypyga helias
GCCTGGCGCTCACAGGGCAGCGCCGCCGCTTGGCGCTGCACGCGCCGCCCGCGCCTTCGGGGGGTCAGCTCCCCTTGGCCTTCGCTGGGAATTCAGCAGCCGGGGGATAGCCCGGATCAAACCCCATTTTAGCAAGTGGTTCAGCATCTCAGCTTATCAGAAAACGGGAGGCCAGTTAGACGGTGGGTGACGCGGGCTGTGTGCTTTGTTACCAGTACAGGTGATTGCGCTGACCTGAGGGGAAAACCACATCATACGTATGGCACCTCGCACCCCGAGCCGTGTGGGGACAGCTACGACAACGACACGTTATCCCTTTGCTGGTTCTGGCGGCGAGTGCCAGACTTCCCGGAGTAAGGCCCAGCATCTCCCAGAGTGGCAGAAGGCACACCGGAGAGCCAGGAATGCTTGGTGCCAGAAGGCTGCAGCACGGAGATGAGAGTTTCAGACGGTGATGTTTCATGCTCGGGAACATTAGTCAAGCCTGCCGTAAAAAACGGTTTCTGCAGCAGTTCTGCTGCTAAGTTCAATGCTGTGAAGAGTTGAAAGGAGTCAGTTACAGCAACACCAAGCTGGCCTGGGGTTCTCAATTCCTATTTCCAGAGCACTAAAACAGGCTAGTGTGAGGATGGAGGATTACAGGGATGTTGTCCGAGAGGTCAGGGATCCGGTTATGAAAGCCAAAACCCTGACAGAACTGAACCTGGCCAGGGACATCAAGGCCAACAAGAAGGGCTTCTGTAGGTGCATGGCAGATAAAAGGAAGATCAGGGAGAATGTGGGCTCTCTGCAGAAGGAAACGGGAGAGGTGGTTTCCCAGGATGTGGAGAAGGCCAAGGTACTCAATGCTTTTTTTGCGTCAGTCTTCACTGGCAAGGGCACAAGCTGTACCCCCAGAGTCATGGAAGACAAGGGCAGGGACTGGGAGAATGGAGAGCCACCCATGGTCAGTGAGGATCAGGTTTGGGAACGCCTGAGGAACCTCAAGTCCGTGGGGCCTGATGGAATACATCCATGGGTCTGGAGGGAACTGGCAGATGGGGTTACAAAACTTCTATCTTCTTCTATTCTATCCATCATATTTGAAAAGTCATAGCAGTCTGGTGAAGCTCCTGCTGACTGGAAAAGGGGAAACATAACCCCCATCTTTAAAAAGGAAAAATGGAAGATCTGGGGAACTACAGGACAGACAGTGTCACCTCTG
>NW_010259474.1:0-4021 GCF_000690775.1 Eurypyga helias
TTCCTGACTGAACCCAGCACAGCCATGTACAGGGGGACTTGCCCCTGTTTGTTGCAGGGTGGCAATGGAGATGGTAAGGATATATAAAGCTTTGCTCTGGCAAGCTGGTCATTGAGCTCCCTAGTTCCCAAGCAGCGACAGTGGAAAATTTTTAATGAATTATCCACAGATGGGAGTTGAAACTTTCCCCCACAGGCTTTTACTCATGCACACAGCACCATGCTGCTGAAAATACTGACTAGAGAAGCTGCTCTGAGTGATGTCCAGGAGTGCCTTAGTCACACCACATGAACCCTTAACTCCTCCTGTCTGCATAGGGGAAAAGAAGTCTTGTTTCAGTGAGGGTGAGCCATGGAAGGCTATCTAGCAGAAGTCCCTGTTTGTTAAATCAAGTATGAGCTGTGTTGTTCAAAGAATTTTGTTCACTGTTGTTCAAAGTGCAAAGATACAGTTAGGTCCTAGCAGAATTGTCAAATCCAGTTGCATAAATCAAGACTGTTGTAGAGATTTTTACCTCAAAATGAGACCTTTGAGTGTGATTTAACTTAATTCTAATTACTTAACTACCATGTCTCTAGAAAGGGAGAAACATGAGAAACCTCATTTAATGTTGCCTGTTAAATGTATCCCTCATACATCCTCTATGAAGATTTTTATCCTGTTCTTCCTTCCCTGTTTTCATTTTCTAATAATCTTTATTCTGCAGAAAAAGGGAACTTTGTGTAAACACAGGTATCCCCAAAAGTTTTCAGTTCAGGTTTCTACAAAATATTAATATTTCCTTTTCATTTAGTAGTTACCACATTTCCAGGTTTTATGCACTATGCAGGTTTTTATGCAGGTTTTATGTGGTTAGAGCAGTAGAGTGCTGAACTCTCACCTGGCACTTGGGAAGAGGTGCAGAAATGTTTGAAAAAATATTTATAGTATGTTTTCTAAAGTTCCTGCTTGCCATCTCAAAGCAAAACCAAATATCACGTCTATACTGAATTAAAGTAACCAACTAATTTAATGGTGCCTATTAAAGCATGTATCACATTTCAACAATTATTTTTTAAATTATAGCTTTTGCAAATGCCAATAGAGGAGAATACTATGTCCTTTAACATCCAGTGGTAGATTACCAGCAGGCAGCTCAGAAAATTGTTGGGAACCCTTTGATCTTTATAGCCCCATCCTTCCTTAAAAGCTCTTGTCCCATACCTAATGAAATGATAAAAGCAAAGAGAGGAAGTTGTAGCCAGCACTGAATACCCTTTTCTTCAAAGAAAACAGCATCTTTTGAGAAGACAAAGCATTAAATGTCCAAAGAAAGAAAAATGGGTTGCCTAACAAGCAAACAGCAAGAAATACTGCTACCAAAGTTATCGTAAGCTTCAATCATCCTTCTGCAGGTCAGCACGTTTACAGTTTCCTAATTGCTAGTGCAGTATTTTTTCACAGACTACCAGCATTAAATGAAAAAGGAGGCCTCACATGTGAAAGAATGATGTTTTTAGCAGTTAATCTCTCTAATCACAAGGTTTCTTAACTGCTCATCTAGCATTTTGTTATTCAACAGGGATTTACCCCATTTCATTCAATCAGATTGCATATCAGATTAATGGCCTGCTCAGAATGCAGAGGCTGGGTATCAGTCCCCCATGGGCCAGGGCAGAGGGGTGGGGAGAACATCTGCATCCTGCAAATCCTGCCAGAGGATTTCGCACTTGGAGGTATTGAGTAGGCTGCTATTTCTTTTTAACAAACATTGTGCACAGCTATGGATCTGCATCTCCACCAGAACAACAAAATGAAGTGATTCTACTTCTTTTGAGAGGAAGGAGAAAGCACAAGGGTCAAGTTTTGCCTACGTTTGATGCATGTTTCTTTTGTCAAAAAGATCTCACCACATTAAGTCCCCAGAAATGGCAGCTTTCTTTACAGACACACTTGTTTTCTGCTTCCACAGATTCCCTTTCAAAATAAATAGAAAATTACTTATCTTTGAAAAATTAAAACCCAGGTTCATGATAGATTAAATAACCTTTCTGTGATGATTAAATCAGTCTGAGTATCTCTAGGGGATGCCCTGAGGCTTGAGTAGAGGGTTTTCCAGCATGCTGTTACTGTCCCAAATTATTACCTACCTTTCTTCACACAAAAATGTTTGCCCAGTCAGAGACTGAACCCTGCAAGCTGATCTTTGCTATCAATGGACCTCTTAAGTTATCTACTCATTTCAGTGGAGCTCAATAACTGCAACCCATTTAGAAGGCCCTCAGATAGTCCAATGATCAAAGTCAGATATAAAGCTTTATCTGACTGTCTAATTAAAGACAGCAAACTTGTCCAAATATTGATGGCTAAATTATATTTTCCAGTTTCTGTTCTTAACATGCAAAGCACCCACATCGCCACAAACCTGCAGAGAGCTTGGCTGTACACCCCAGAGCTGGCACACTGGTATTTTAAGGGTCAAGACTTGCTTGCCTACAAAAAAAAGTCAACTGGAAGACAATCCCTGACAGCAGCACTTAGTGACAGCTGGCATTATCAAAATAAAATTGGTTTAAATCAATTCCTAACTAGCATGACCTATTTGACACTTAATTATCTAGGGGCTACATTCAGTAAATGTATGTCCTTTTGCTCTGCATTCCTTCTATTGATTTTAATGAGACCTAATGCTAAGTAAGAGATGTTCAACAGGAAGAATATATTAATTAATTATATTGCTTTCAGCTTTATCTCTGCAGGTAGTTACCAGTGTATCTCCAATATGTCTACCTCACATGCACGATTTATTTAAAAAATTAAAAGCTCTAAAAACATTCCCATAATGCTCTGCATCTGTAGAAAATTCCATAGCGAAAGTAAATATTCACAACAGCAGTTCAGGGTATGTCTCTACCACAGAGTAGAAGGCAGTGAGGCTGGAGGGGCTGTCGCCCTTGGGCGTTTCTGTGGAGGTACGGACCCACTAAGGCAAGCTTACAGTGTTCAGTGGGGACACTGGACAAGGATGCCCATGCCACTGAAGAACATACAACCACCACAACTGGAGCCAATTCCTGATCTAACATGCCTAAGCTGTACTGCATGGTGCAGAGGCACCAGCTTAACTTGTTTGTTTTTGCATTTGACTGTTTTGCAGGATAGACATATGCTCAGCGCCAATTTCTATCAAGGCTTAAGCAACTTTAATTACTTGAAATTCATCCATGGGATTTAAATGTAATAGATTTCAGACAGGTGGACAGTTAAGTCTGACAAGTGAAATATAAATTGTTTCTACATTGTGGAGACTGTCTGGATGGGACATCTTCAGCTGTTCTTTTTCAGCTGTGAAAAAGTTGGAGAATGAAGTAGCCGATAACAATCCAAGATTTTGTATGGTGGCAAGCAGTGACTGTAAGGAAGATGACAAACATATCAAGAAATTAATTTCTAAGTTCTTCAGCACTATCCTAGCAAGATGACAGGCTAACCACTTTTTTATGCCACAGTGGCACAGCAGACAAAAAGTTTATGGACAAATTAGTTTTAGTTATTGAAGAACCAAATCAGTCATACACCTGACGGTTTATCCATCTAATACAATACTGTTTGCATCACCTTTACAATCCGAAGGATGTAGTACATTGGAAATGTATCATACTCAACAAAATGTAAAAACAGATGTTCAGTAGCTTAGTATCTATTCTCCATTTCCATAAATCCTTTGAATGGTGGAAGATAATACACTTATTTGCAGAGTTTCCTAATTCTGGAGTATCCACAAACACTCAGGAGGGCAGGATGATAAGGCAAAGTGACCTTGCTAGAAGGGAAAGCTGACACAGGTAGGATGCAGTTCAGGAAGGACAAATGTGAAGCACCACCCTGACGTATGAATAACCATCTGCCAACATGAGGGACCAGAAAGAAAATGTGTGCAGCAGTCCTTCAGAAGAGGATCAAGGGATTATAAATGAGTGTTCATCCTGCTGTGTCAGAAACTAAACATGCCAGTCTGGTGTCGTGGTTTAACACCGGCTAG
>NW_010259475.1:0-2455 GCF_000690775.1 Eurypyga helias
GTCCATCGCTGCCCTCGCCGTCCTTCTCCCGCCTACCGCTCGCTCCCATCGCAGCGTAGCAGCCAACCGCGATCAACTGGCTCCAGGCCGGTTGCAGGTTTTTCATCCCATTCCTGAAATGACGACTTACAGTCAAAACCAGAGGGCAGCGGCAACAAAACTCTCTGTCTCACCTTCATGCTCAAGCACCTCAAAATCTTTCACAGAGAGAGTCGCTCAGCACCGGTCACTCAAGGTTAGCAAAGTCAGCATTCCTGGATGCCAAGCTTCACTTCTGGCATTTTTTTCTCCTGTTTGGCCAAGCACGTGAGTTACAGAGAGTAGAAACCCAGTGGCAGACACAGCAAAGCCATACACAAAGCAAAACGCTGGAACACCGGGCTCTGAGCCTGCGACGGTGTCCTCCGGGAAGCTGTTCTACCTTGGCAATACGTTCTCTTGATTTTTCAGATTGGTACAAAACACAAGCCAGAAGGTCTTGTACCTGCCAAAAGGAAATGTCTCATATACCTAGTAAATCCGTCTGTGTTTCCTGAGACCTTGTATTTCTGACACCCGCCCAGTCCCAGAACTGCATGACGCGTTTTCCTGTAGTCTTGGGAGGCAGATTTAACATACTGACTGCCGCAGTAACAATGTCTGTAAGAAGCTGTGACCTATATGAAGGTAGGTGCCTACTTAATTCTCACATAAGCATCTTTAAAAAAAAAAAAAAAAGGAAAAAACCCCACAACAAAACAATACAAAAGCAGAAAAGCAAAGAAAACACATCATAGCAACCAAGGAAACAATTTTATCCGAAAGACTGCAGGCAATTTCTTATAATGCTGTTAGGCTGGTGAAAGATCAAAACAAAACCCCGGTGTGCACAAGGCTCCCAAATTCTTTCAAGTAATTTTTCACATCTTCAGAGTTTCTCTTTCTGTCCACTTTGGCGTCTGATCCCAAAAGGAGCTCACCTCTTTAATAATAAAAAATCATGAAAAGGGGTGGTTTCAACTTTGATTACTCTTGCATTTTCTTCAAGAGATAACCCAGGTAGCGTGTATCAGCAGCACAGAGTGTACTTGGTTGCACTCGGGGGAGGAAGGATGCTCTCCCATGCTTTTTTTCCCCGTTTCCTGGTATAACGATAGTTGATCCCTCACCACCAAACCCAAAAACGCTTTTTCATGCTGGTGAGTGAGAAGCATGAAGCCGTGTGGGCTGTACTCAGTCCCACAGTCGCTCTCTTCCTCCTCTGTCAGTCGACCTGCACCAGCTTTGCCCCATTTAACAGCCTTGGACCACAGCCAGAAATGGCAGTTTCACTGGCCATTTTGTTGCTCTTCATCAGTTAGATTTTGGAAAGTAATTAGCAGCAAACAAAAAAGCTGATCTCTCCATACTCCCTGTCTGTCACATACAACATCTACTGTAAACCTCTCTTACGTGAAAACTTCCCCAATAAGCCGTGTTTCAAAGCATATTTCTGTGTGTTGCCGATACCTTAGTCTGAAACAGGCTATGTTTAAAACTGGAGAATCATTTATTACAATTCACCCTGCTTGTTTTCTCTGTGTATTTGTTGTGTTATTGTTTATTTGGTGTTATTTTAAAATGAGATTTCACTTCAGTTTCACTCCTGAGTAGCAGGGATGATCAGTCATTCCTAGAAAAATGCTCCTAATGGAGTGGTGATTTTTGAACGTTAAATCTCTACGGGGAATCATCCCTTCTGCCAGGTGACGATCCCTGTTCACCCAAAATGTTTGTCGGGAAAAGAGGAAATCTGCATCTCTTCTGGCTCATCGACAGCATGGTTTCTCATCGCATGCTTCTGCTTTTCTGAGCACCTTTCATTCCTGTAGAGCAATGAAATTAGAAGACACTGGTCGCCACTAAAACAGGAGTTGATTTTACAATATTGATAGAAGAAAATGTTTCTCAGGTGTCTTGCAGCCACGATACTTACAAGATAGATATCAACTGCCTCGGAGTAACACAGCCACCTTCACCTTACCCAGCTCCGCCAACAGCAGCATACTGACAACTCACCCCCCGGGCATGGCAGATAACAGACACCCCCTCACAAGCACACCACTTGAATAGTCACGGCAGTACACCACCTGAATCTTAGATCTCGCAGGAACAACAGCTCAGTGCTACACGTGCAGGTCAGGTCGGCACACGACGGGCAGTGAAAGACCAGCTGCATTATCAGGGCAGGTTCTGTAGGTCTCACTGCTCTCCGGGTGTGGGTCACAGGGAGGAGTGCTGACCATCGGAATCACCAGACAAGGAAAATGAGGAACACAGTGGGAAATGCACAGAGAAAGTGTTTTAATGAAATTAATGTAGTGCCAAACCCTGTAAAGCTCTAGTCTGGAGGAAATTTTTAATAAACATCTGAAATTAAAAAACCATGCATGTTCTATATTTAAGACAGACATTTATTTTTAATTAATATTATTAT
>NW_010259476.1:0-2009 GCF_000690775.1 Eurypyga helias
CTATGATTCTGTGATTCTATTATTTGAGAATTTCCCTTGTTTCGTATCTTATTGCATTAACAGCAAGTTTATGAGCCTTTATTACAGTGTAAACACTTTTGAATTTAAATAATGTTTGCTCTTCTGTATCTGTGTCCTGTTTTATGTATAGGCACCAGTAACATCCCTTTGGGTTACAAGTTAAACTGTTGCCTGGTAAGCTCTCAGTTCCCTTCATTATCCTGGTGATCCTTCGCTGTGCCTGTTCAAATTTCCTATCATCCTTGAAAATAAATTACCAGAACTGTACAAACTATTACAAATTAAATCTCATCAGGGCTTAGTATAGTGACATTAATTCTTTTTCTAGCTCAGCTGGAAACACCTTGAGTGATGTATTACAGGATGGCATTTGAGTTTTTCCACGCTTGCCATCCCTTGCTAGCTTTCAGTCATCCTGTGATCAGCTTGTGCACCTGTGTCTCTCTCTTCCCAGTCACTTCTAACAGACGAGTTCCTAGTCAATAGCAGAAATTCTCATTCATAGTCCCCAATGACCTTCCTCTTTTTATTATAAATTTAATTTAATGTAATTACACTTACTCCCATCCTCAGGGCCATGCAGTTCTTTTTGTGAAATACCCTAATCCTCTTCAGTATTGACAATGCCTTTTAGTTTTCATCTTAAGAATACTGTGTTTTGTTTGTCTTTGGTTTGGTTTTTTTTTTTATTTTTTTTAAAGCCAAGGTTATTTATAGAAAAAATTTACAAGGCCAGACATTTGTTACCTCTCATCAGAGTAGATTTTTCCCTTTCAATACTTCTCAGCTAGCCAATTCTTTACGCACATCACAGTTTCATTATCAATTCCCATTTTCCTAACCATCATTAATGCTTTTTCATATGACATTTTATTTATTGTTATCTGTCACATTTACATATGGCATCAGCATTTTAGTGAACTCCAAATGGATGAAGGATAATGCCTTTGTTTAGGTGACCTAGACAAAGCAGCATAGGTGGCTTAGCCTGGCTCGATCTTTGTTGAACACAGGTTGGATATTATCTTAATTTTTTACAACTTTAATTATACTAGCCTTGAAAATGTATATTACATTCTTGCATGGCTTTGAGATTAAGTTGGATATCATGTTCTCTAACCTTGGTGGTCCTATATCTGATGTTGTATATGCGTTAAATATTTATTACTAAGGTGTCATAAGCCAGTGCTTTCAGAACTTTTGTGGGTCCAAAGAAATTCAGCATGCAAAAAACCAATTAGCTCAACACCTCTTTTGAGAAGCTAAAATAAAAACAGGTGCCTGAAAAAAGCATGTAGGACCTAAAGCATTTTTGAACTAAAGAACAAAAGTAAAATTTTGAAAAATGTTTTTTATACTACAACAGCATTAATAAATTTCTCAGAGCATTAGTACTGTTGATTGTACATAAATTCTTATTCTTTGGAAGCTATCTATGTGTGCTTTTCAAGCTTCCTTTATTATAAAACATTAGACAGGATTGGGCCAATACCAAATAAAGTATAATTTCACTAAAGGTAATTGTTTCTGTCAGGGTCGTTAACCATTGCTTAAAGTCAACATGTTTTTGCATGAAAATTGTTTTCATAGTGGAAAATAACCAGAAAGGTTGATATTAGAAAGTAAAGCAGTAAACATTGAATCACTTCAGCATGATAAAACTAGGTCAGAATTCTGTCTTTAATGTGTTTAATTTCAGACAGTTTTCCAAATTAAAGATGATCATACATTCCCAGAGTATTATTATTCCTGACTGTCCTGGAATATATACTGTCTCTTTGACAGTTGTACGGCTGAAATTCATTGTTATTGGTTCTATTTTTTAATTTGCAAATTCAATTTTAAAACCCTTGAAAAATGATACAGCAAATTTCAATACCTGAAGAAACAATAGGATATGGAATGGCAAATACTTTGTAATAAATCAGACTGTATAGACACAGGGGAAAGAAGAGTTACATTGTTTTCTCTTTCTTTCTTTCTTTCTT
>NW_010259477.1:0-10135 GCF_000690775.1 Eurypyga helias
CTCCTGCGCGTGCGCGCGCCACCTCCGCCCGCCTCAGCTTCCCTCCGCACCCCCCGCACCCCCTTTTTCCAACCTCTTCCCTCCCACCTCGGCTCTCCGTAGCGTCCTGCCTCCAACATTCACCCCAAACACCCCCCCCAGCTCGGACACAACGAGCTTTGCTCTTCCCCAGCCGCCATCCGCTGCTCCGTCCTAAATCGTGAAGGGCAGAAAGCACCAAATGGCCTCCCTCAGGCAACCGCGCCTTGCCCCGGGCGGCAGGAGACAGCGAGCGGTGGGAAGGTGCTGGAAGCGACCGATTTGCGCACCATGCAGCCCAGGAGTGGCACGCGGGGAACCTCTGCCCCGTGGAGCGACGCTCCTGTACGTCACCTCCACCCATACGCTTCGCCTACCTCAGCCGCCTCGAATCCCCGAGGCTCATCTTTCCGAAAACACAGGAACGTTTATTGCGTGGCCGCGGGTTTAGCGAACCCACCGCAGTACACTAAAAGCCTCCCCAAGCCTCACTCAAGTGACAGCAGCACCCGCACCATTTCCCAACTGAGTTTCCACTCGAGGCAGAAACCGTGGCCCCGGTGCAATCTGGCTGCTGTCTCCCCCTGAACCAAGGAAGAACGATGGCACCGTTATCCCAGGCTGACCCAAAGCTGGGGCCGTAACGCAAACTTTGGTTGGACTTGATGGTCTTTTCCAACGAAAACAGTTCTGGGAGAAGCTTTGTGCGAGCGGTTATAGTGAAACGCACACTACCATTGCAATAAAAAATCACGAGGCAGCATTCGGGAAAGCTCTTTGGTTGGTGAGGGCGTTACAGCCACCCTCCACCTTCTGGGTATGTTCTTTCGAAGGACCTTCAAGACGCAATTTCATCCTCACCCCATTCTAACTAAGGGAAACTTTTTGTCCTGCCACCTTTTATCTCCACATCCTCCTATCAATCAAGTTTCCCACATTTAGCCTTTCCTCCTGGTGCCTTCTCCCTTTCTCGCTCATACCCTTTGCCTTTTGGAATAACCGTGCTTTCTCAAGTGATGTACTTGGGCCGCTTGATCTCCCCCGGCTTTCATCCAGACCACAGCCCCAGCCCCTCCGGATCCAACCCTGTGTGATCTTCACCACAGCTAACGGTGAAGTCTCCTCAGGCGTTCAACCCGGCACAGCTTCAAGGCCTTCGGACTTCATTAAACTGACCTAACGGCACGTTAGCTCCACTGGGTAGTTTTAGAAGAACCCTACCTGCGTTCTGATTGAAGTCCCGAGCAAATGCAACATTTCCATTCATCTGTAGAGGAGGTGAGCAGGAACACGTAAACTCTAAGCTTACGGCAGTGCATCGGGATCGGCTGCGCTCACTGCATTCGGACAGAGTAAGCGATGCAACTGAAATTCCCGAGGGTTACACAGCAAACCCATCACCCCAGCAAACCTCTCCCAGGCTGGCGGTCTTGTTGCAGCCTTCGCTATGCGATAGGAAGGATGTGTTAGCCCCGTGCTACTTTGGGTAGGATCTCGTTAAGGAAAGCCTCTGTCCCAATCCCACAGTCTTATTCTGCTCCTCGCAGGATGAAGTCTTCTCTGGGATATCACACTATCAATTCTAAAGCAGGATCCAATTCCTGAAAATCCCCATAGTCATTGATCTCTTGCAGAATGCTTCAATGACAAAGGTATTTCAGTCTCATTTGTAAATATTGACGTTTCTTCCTTCCACCTCAGTGGCAGGGCCCTGGGCCAGGCCTCAGCTCGCTCTTGCGGTCCAGGATGAGAGCCAATCGAGAAATCACTGCCACCCACACGAGAAGCAATGCTCTGTACTGTTTGTGAGACGAGTGCCAAACGAAGCAGGTAAGCAGTTACAGCAGAAAGAACGTTTCTCTCCAGCAGTTCACCTCCTCAATTTCCAAGTAACAATACTGGAGGCTAAGGCCCTTTCTTAACACCCCGTTGAGCTACTTCAACTCGCTGAAGGAGCAGGAAAGTATCCACCTTTCTAAGAGAGCGTAACTGGGCAGCAGCGGTTCGGCGGAGCGAATCCCGAGCGCGGTTTCCTCTCACACCTATGCTAGCATTACAGGTAGCACCTACTGAAAACAGCAGCCCCACTTCACCTCCCTTCCAGGCGTGCCTTCCTGTCTCCTCCTTTGTACAGAACTTTCTGCAAGTTAGCTTTCTGAACTGGGTCACTGCTGGCAAGAGCCAGCGCTGGCATCGGGAAAGTGGAAGGAACTCCCAGCCTGGAAGAAGAAGGAGGAGGAGAAGATCAGGATGGCTCCCCTGTTGCCCAGCCTGCCATTAGCTCAGCCCTAGCTGCGAAACGAGGCCACGGTCTGACCCCACTGCCACTCGAGACCTAGGTACATAGTTAGCTTTCTGAACTGGGTCACTGCTGGCAAGAGCCAGCGCTGGCATCGGGAAAGTGGAAGGAACTCCCAGCCTGGAAGAAGAAGGAGGAGGAGAAGATCAGGATGGCTCCCCTGTTGCCCAGCCTGCCATTAGCTCAGCCCTAGCTGCGAAACGAGGCCACGGTCTGACCCCACTGCCACTCGAGACCTAGGTACATCAGCCCTTTTTCCTTCAAGGGAAATACTGGAGTTCATGGGGTAAACTCAGTTCTGCAGGGCCCAGGACAACCTCGTGCTCGACAGAGTTGCACTTGACACTGACAGAGGTGTTTTCCACCGTCTGAGGCAGATGCAGTTCGCGTTCTCTGCCCTGAAGGCATTCAGCCTTCATCCTCACATTCCACCCAGCCCTACTTTCAGGGAAGCAGCAGGGAATTACATCTTTGGCCTATCACCGCTGCTTCCTCAGCCCTCTCCCCGGTTTCTTTTTGTCCTCAAGTTTCTGATCAAAAAAGAACCCCCCACATAACTTCAGAGAGCATCCTATTCTCCCCTTCCTAACCACAACAGCCAGGCACTCTGTTCCTTGAACCGGGTAACATGGAGCACAACGGCAGCCAGTCCCCGACACAGAGTACGCTTGGGTCCAGGCCTGGGAAGGGGGCAAGATCTGTGCTGGTTAAGTCTTGCTTAGGGCAAGACTTAAAGAACAACTACAACAAATGGTGCTCTTTGTGCTATCCTCAAGCTACACTCTAAGCTCTGTTAACGCCGTGATCTGCCTGTGGTATTGGTAGGTAGAAACGCTGGTGGATGTGACTGTGCAGTCGCGTCACATTACGATGAGTTGACACTTGCGGGTAAAGAAAGTGGAAAAATCTGAGCCTAAGGAGGATCTCCTGTATTCCATCTGACTTTCCCCCCTTGCCACCTGGCTTGAATACTTGCGCTGTAAATTATTACTGCCTGTACTACTCGACACAAACATACACATACTGCAAGCCACCCCCATGCCGGAGGGCACAGAAATATCCACTACACTTTTGAAGAAGGAAGCACAAAAATTACCCACTAGACTGTGAGGGAAGAAAGATCAGGCTGTGGTGAACAGATAAGAAACAAAAAAAAAACCCAGCCTGCAAAAAACATCCCCCGGGGCTCAAAAAGGTTCAAAGTGATTTATGTGCCCAAAACAAACCACGTAAGCCAATAAAATTTACAAAACCCAAAATAGTTTTATTTGCTTTTCAGATTTCTGCCTCAGTGAGACATTTTGCAAACATGCTAAGGCTACAAAATGTCCAAGTTGACAGAGACATGCAACGCTGACCATTCAGTAAGTCACGGCTATTACAGGAGCGACCGTGCCCGCCCGGGCCACAGGCCCCGTGAAACAGGGATGGGGTACAGTGATCGTGGCAACGTACTACACAGGACCTAGTAACCTGAGGTAGGTCTCTTTACAGTAAGAAAACAATGTCCTACACCAGGGTTACATCCTGATCAACAGGAACCTGTTCAAAGTTCCAGAAGACGTGGGGTGGGGGACTGTTTCCTTAACAAGTGTGCAATAAAGAAACAGGAAATATTAATGTTGTTTAACCTTATAATAAGTGAGCAGAATAAGGAGTTAGTGTTACCCATGCCAATGAAAGCCAACCTAAACCTCCGAGGACTGTTAGCAGCTTCAAGATAAAGGAGTCAGTCAGCTGAAGCGACTCTGAAAAGCCTTCCCTGCTAGCGTACAAGGTGAGATTCGAACCCTATGATTAATTTGTTACAGATCATTCCACGAACAGTTAGATTTTGGTTGTGTTAGATCAGCGAAGCAGGAAGAGCTTGGGCTTGCTTGCATTAAAATAAACCCTGCTGAGACAGTGAGAAATACTGTATCAGGACACTGAGAAAATACGAGGCCTTAATGTGACCCAGAAGTGGTTCTCCACTCAGGAGATCACTAAAAACCCTGCTTTGGGAAAGCATGACGGGAAGCAGCGGCCGCTGCCGTGGTGAACATCAGCAATGTTCTAAATAGCTTTGATAAATTACAATGCAATAGTTACACCACAGAGCTCTTCCCCCCTGCGCTAGACAACGAAGATGTGACAATAAAGGACACTATTGCAAAGCTTCACTTCCACTCAGACACGCAGAAAATCCGGCACTAGGAAAAGACCAGCTGTAAAAGACAAAACGGTGTCTGATACAGTCTGATAGCAAAGCCAGATCTCTGGTACCGTAAACTGTACAAAAATTATAGAAAAGAATATGCACTGTTATTAATACAGTGCGTATTTTAATATAAAATAAACAGCTTACATTTCCACTGTAAATATAGGCTATATACAGAAATATGTATAGATATAGCTACATGTATAAAGCTTCATTATAGGCCTCTGATACATTTATAACTATGGCTCCCTGAGCCATTTGTAGAGTGCATTTAATGACAAAAAATTAGTAATATGATTATGGAATAAATACAGTAATAAAAACATGAAGAATTCTTCTGACACGGTTTTAAAAACAGTCTGGCTTAACACATTGTGCTAAAAATTAAAAGATGAAAAGGCAATAATCTGCTTGAAGGAGAAAAAGAAGGAGGAAGAGCTGGCCTGCCACAGGCAGGGAGCGTAGCTCTCCGAAATGAAAGTGACTTTGCCCTGAATTTTAGCCCTTGACAGCAACCTTGTTCTCCGCAGCAGCAAACATAGCATAGAAGCGCGAGTTCTCGTTGGCCAGAAGGGCAGACGGCATGTCGAATTCCACCACCTGAAAGCAAACAAGGCAGGTGAAGTACATCAGTAAAATCCCTCAGAAAATGGATTCCCACCCCTTGGGCTTGTGACACGGTAGTAAAGAAGCCAAAACACGGCATTTCTCTTTAGAGGAGACAACAGGGGATGAAAGCGTGCGCGTTTATGGGTACACACGGTAACCTGGGATGCTTCGGGCGAGCTCAAACGCTGGAACTACCCAGTGGGAAGCAACCTCGGGGGGCTCTGGCAAATAGAGGCAGATGCTACAGGGGTTTTGCCTTCTCTACCTTTAAGAGCCTTGCCACATGTTCTTACGTGTGATGTCACTGTTTATGGCTCCCACGTGGAAGCCTGAAAAGGGGGTAGAGTATCTCTCACACTCCTGTTTGACAGCACAGGGCTTCCTGAACACAATGGGAAACTGCCACTGAGCCCCACAGAGATGCTTGTGTTATTACCCTTCTCAGAACTGACCTAAAAAGGGAGTTTTAAAAGCACTTTTAAAAGAGACCATTACTCTAGTACACTTTAGAGCGTAAAAGAAATTTTGCCCTCTTTGATCTTGTCACGGTCAACCAATAAGTGATTCTATGGGAGTATTATTACCAAGGATGTGAATGAACACAGAGGATTTTCTACCCTGCGATACCAGCTGTTCCTTCAGTTTAGTCTGCGCATACGGCACCGCCAAAACTGCAGCCACAAAAGTCTTTCTGCTCACCTGTCCCTGTGTTAGCACCATGATCCGATCGGAGCCCAGTACCGTATGCAGGCGATGAGCAATTGTTAACATAGTGCAGTCTGCAAATGCCTCTCTGATGGTCTCCTGAATCAGTAGATCTGTCTCTGTGTCCATAGCAGCTGTTGCTTCATCCAGTATCAAAATCTGAAAGCAGCACATAACCCTGGTTGTTACCCATAGTGACACTTTCTCTTCCTGAACACCAAAATAAGCAGAGTGGGCAGCAACACCATGACCAAGACCTGTCACAGCTGGCAATCCTTACGGAGCTGCGGTCACAGAGGTAGTTTGTACAAGCACCCTTCCAGTTCTTTGTGTAATCACCTTCAACAAAAAGGTACTCTATGGATCATACTTGGATTTTTATGGTCACATCTTAGAGCCACGAGATGTTTGGGGTCTGATCTGGGCCTCAAGTTCCCACTGCTTTCAGTTTTACATTAGGCAGCTAAATCTCAAACACAAATTTCACTGGTAGACTGATCCGACATCCTCGGTGGTGTCGTTCCTTCTGGAATGAGTCAACACGGACTAGGCTAACCAGCTTTCTTCTGCTGGAAAGAATTACCCTTCCTCTCAGACAAACTGATGTGGAGCGGTGTCTTGTAAAGCTAAACCAGACTTGTTTTGTGCATGTTACAACTAGACTTGTTTTGTGCAGGGCGCAGTAACTTCTGCTGAGAAGTCTTTAAAGCAGATGCAGGGTGAACCTTAAGGGTTACAGTGTGCAGGCTTTAACAAAAAAGCTGGCATAGCACGGTCCCAAATCCCACTTGGAGACTACATTTTAGTGGAGCACCATATAGAAGGAAAATACTTGGCTGACATTGATAAAAAAGTGGAAGGAGGAAAGAATCTGATGCTCACGGGTAGCAGGACACTGAATAATTAGGCCAGCCTGACATCCCATTATTAACACTAACAAGCAGTACCTTTCTGATGGCAGGACATTACAGGAGCTAGTAGCCGGTTTCAGATGCCTTCCTAGTTGTTCTAACCCTACACCTCCCTGGGCCGCAGCAATTGTTGGTGTGATCCCTCTGACAGATAGAATGAATCTGGCACAAGAAAAGGCTTGCTCAACCCTATCCCTCTGATGTCTCCAGCTATTTATCTCATCGCTGTGCTCACCTTGCAACGCCGCAGTAGAGCTCTAGCTATGCACAGCAACTGCCTCTCTCCAACCGAAAAGTTTTCCCCATTCTCCATCACTTCTGAATCAAGTTTCATAGGCAGCTGGGCAACCTGTGTGGGAAAGAAGAGGCAAAAATCTTAGAGCATTGCACAGGCTTTTTGTATCTCCATGGCATGAGACAATCAGATTTGCAGGAGGAAATGACTGTGCCCATGTTCCAAAACATCTGTCACACTTTGCTGTCCATCTCTCCCTGTCTCTGTTGGGGAATTAGTAACGAGCAGCTAGCGCCTGAAGAGCAGTACAGCATCACAACTGCTCAGTCTGGTTGAAATGCCCGTGACTCAGCAACAGGTCCTGAAAACGCCACTAGGACAAAGTTAAAAGAGCTGTATCATCTCAGTAAGCAACCTCGTTATGACTTCAGTAGAAAGTATTTCATTCCTGGGGGGGGGAAAGTCTGCCATGTACAAAATCATATCAAAATGATTACACATCTCCCTTGGGCTTTCTCACCAAGATAAACAAGTGACCCTAGTCCCTGCAGGACTAACTGCAGCCTACGTACCACACCACTTGACTTGCAAGAACAGAACTGGAAGTGTCACGGCAACGGGGCTTGCTGCAGAGGGCATCGCAAAGGGCGGATTTTAAGTTCAGTATAAACGTGCACGTGTGGCGTTTACACTCGCAAATGGAAATGCAGAGTGCACACCTAAGGCACATATAGAAAAATGTAATTTACACAGATTCACAGATTGGCAGGGGTTGGAAGGTACCTCTAGGGATCATCTAGTCCCACCCCCCTGCCAGAGCAGGATCCCCCAGAGTAGATCACACAGGAACAAGTCCAGGGAGAAGGAGACTCCACCACCTCTCTGGGCAGCCTGTTCCAGTGCTCTGTCACCCTCACAGGGAAGAAGGATTTCCTCATGTTCAGGCTGAACCTTCTATTTTCCAGTTTATGGCCATTGCCCCTCATCCTGTCACTGGGCACCGAGAAGAGCCTGGCCCCGTCCTCCTGACACCCACCCTTTAGATATTGATAAGCATTGATAAGATTCCCCCTCAGTCTCCTCCAAGCTAAACAGACCCAGCTCTCTCAGCCTCATGTGGAAGGTGCTCCAGGTCCTGAAGCATCATCTCAGTGTCCCTGTGCTGGGCCCTCTCCAGTAGTTCCTTGTCCTTCTTGAGCTGAGGAGCCCAGAACTGGACACAACACTCCAGATGAGGCCTCACCAGCACAGAGTAGAGGGGGAGGATAACTCCCCTCGACCTGCTGGCCACGCTCTTCTTAATGCATCCCAGGATTTCAAATACTTTAACACCCTAGGAGTCTGTGTGAAGCAGCAGCACTGTGCTATGCTATATACTAAAAAAGTACACACACAATATATGGCATGGGCTCCAAAATGAGGAAAAAAACCCCCGTTGAATAAAGCATAGACAACAAGGGGAAAAATTGCCAACAAAAAGCTTTAGATAAAGGTCTCTGAAGTAGCTACTAACAGAACACGTTGGTTTGGAAGCCAAAGCACAAGCATGTATCTCATAGGGCACATAATACTTACACACTCCTTCATGTGAGTCCTTTCCAAAGCATCCCAGATTTGTTCCTCACTGTACTGATTGAAAGGATCCAAGTTTGATCTGGAGGGGGAAGCAGAGAACACAAGAATCTTTATTCAGCAATGAATGGCAAAGCAGCAGTGTGCCAGTTCATCCAGACAGATGATTCCCATTTAGCCTTCCACTGACAGAATTTCCTTGTCAGGGAAGTCAGATGCTCCCAGCACCCTAGGGTTAGAACTGCTAAAGAACAGGAGAGTAGAGGTGGGAGACAAAGATGTAAAAACTTCAGTCCAGTCCAAAGGGAAAGACTTGCGCAGAGGATGATCACATCCATTCTGCACTGGGACAGCTAAAATCCTTTAGCTGTGCTTTTTTTGTTTCAAAAACAGAACAGCAGCTAGGATGCCCGAGAACTAACACCTCACCAGACACCCCTTTGAGTTCAAGTACAAGCTGGTAGCCCGCTCAGTCCCTCTTACGGTCTCACTAACCTCACAGTGCCACTGAACAGCACGGGTTCCTGAGGAATTATTGAGAGTTTGCTGCGAAGATCTGCCAAACCGATGTCATTTATTTTCACTCCGTCAATTTTAATGCAGCCTCCAGACAGTTCAACGAG
The DNA here is from genome assembly GCF_000690775.1 of Eurypyga helias. Lineage (NCBI taxonomy): Eukaryota > Metazoa > Chordata > Aves > Eurypygiformes > Eurypygidae > Eurypyga > Eurypyga helias. Next base: position 9,173 of record NW_010259477.1, read on the forward strand.
ACGGAAGAGTGCCATTCCAAGGGAAGACTTCCCTAAAAATGAGACAGGAAAAACAATACTAGCATTTCTACAGAGTCATGGCAGCTTTGAGACAGGAATACCTTTTAAAAGCTTCCCACGTAAGACAAGTCTTTTAAAATACCATAAAGTCCTGACACAGAATGATGGTAAATGCTGGGGTTCAGCATTTAAACTTCTAAGCAATTGTAGGGGCAGCTCCTAATCTCTTCATGCAGAAGCCACCCCACTCCTACTAAACCTTGCCACGTAAACCCCAAACAGCAATATTAATTGCTTGTTTAGAATCTACATTTTGAAGTTAATTCAAGTCATCTCATAGACAGGGCGTTTGAGTTGTCACATTACAGGCTCCTGAGATAGCTCAGAGCCAAACCTGGACGCAGCATCCGTACCCAACACTTCTGAGAGAGTCAGATAAGCCCCCATGAGCATGTTGTAGGCAGCATTATGTGCTGGGAAGCAGCTTGGGGTGTTAAAGGTTTATTACGAGCATACTGGCTCAGGCATAGCAGGATTTCCTTCTACTTTAAAGGGACACTTGTTTAAATGGTTTCTGGGGATGCTGCTTACGTATGCACATGGACAGAATCCGCCACCGACAAGCTGCTGGACCACTCCTGTGCAATTAGCTATTTGGTCAAACACGGAGAAGACAGAGGAGAACCAGTAAGAGTGCCCCGCTCTATTCCATGCCCATTCTGTACACTGGAATTTAACTCTGCTCAGTGTTTTCCCTTACCTGAGCCTGTCCTGCCCACAATGCCAATCTTCTCCTTCGGTTTGATGGTAAAGGACACTTTTTTAAGTACTAGAGGGAGGTTCTCTCGGTACCGCATCTCTGCGTTTTCAAAAACAACTTCACCTTCCTGTGGCCAGTCCAGAGGAGGAGTTTTATTCTTAATTCGAGCAGGAGCTTCCAGGGAAAGTGTCTAAAAAAAAAAA
>NW_010259478.1:0-2029 GCF_000690775.1 Eurypyga helias
GTGAGCTAGGGATTCTGTGCTACAGGGGCAGCCATGGTGTGCAATATACATTTTGTTCCACTTCCCAAACATTAAGTCACAACATTTATAATCCAGACTAATCAGCTGCATGAAGGCAGCTTGGTCACCCAATGCAAATCTGCTTCAATTTCATGAGCAGGGCCCATTTCAAAGACCTATTAAACACAGAATATGGTGATTTTGAGACAATGTTGAGTCCTCTTATTTATTTATTGTTGTTGCTTAGCTACCATAGCACTGCATGCACTAAAAATAGCTTATCAGGTGATGGACACATCTGTCGGATAGCTTTGACAAATTACAAAAATCACTGAAAATGATGGCAAAATTACACAACGTGGCCAAAGCAGGTAGAGAATTGAAAATAATGGTAAAAGAGTGATACTGGTTTTTTCACAGTTATTTCTGAATCCAGGTTTATATTTCCATACCTGGTAGTCTTTTCAAAGAAACAGATAATATTTCTCTATCTAATTAATGTGGCAGCATTTCCTCTGTGGTTTACCTGCATCTGCAAGTAATATTATATTGAAGTTGCTGTATTTGTTCAGCGCTTACTTTCAGCAGTACTTTTCTTCTGATATATTGAGGGAAAATGGTTATCTGTGAGATCCAATGCTGATTGCATATTGTCCATTATCACATTTCATATAATTTATTAGAATAAATCAAAAATTTCTGAGGCAAACTAGTTGAAAACTGATTTAAAAAAACCAAACCAAACCAAACCAAACAAACCAACCAAACAAAAAAAACCCCTAGATAATATTTGTTTTACAGTTTATCTTGCTGGTTTTCCTTCAAAAAATCATGCTGTCTTTCAGGTTAGGAAAAAGCTGGAATTGTAAATTTATGGCTATTTTGGCCAATTCCTACTTATATCAATTAAAATTTTATGCTAATTCATAGGTTAGTTCTGCCATGCCTTCATAATTTGTTGCTTTCTCTTCCTTTTTTATGTCTCCTATTCAAGTACTACTTTTCAGAATAGAGTTTCTTTCTTCAGAAGTCTTTTGTATTAATTGACCCACTTGAGATTATTTTACAACATTGTTAAGATACGTTGTAATACTGCACTTCCTTTTAGTATATAGAGACAGTGGTCCTCAATATATAACACAGGAATTAATGTTTCAAGCGTACACAGCATTCTCAAACTGAGAATGTTCAACAGCTACATTTGTCAGATGTCACTGATTTGCAGTCACCGAAATTTGCTTTACATACAGACTTTTGTTCAACAGATTAGGTCTTCTATGGTATTATTTGTAACATTCCTTTTTCTTATGCAATCATACAATGCAATAATACTACCTGATTGTCTAATTGAATATTTCAGAAATGTTTCAGAAATAATTATATCATTTGCCCCAAAGTAAAAGTAAAGGCATTCTAAAATGATGGTTTCCATTAAATTGTGATCTTTAAGAAGACCACAGTATCCTGTAAATCACTGCAAGGTCTGTAGAAAAGATGCATTTCTGATGTCAAATTTTCATATTTCAGTATGTGTTGCATCACTGAATAAAGACTGTTATTACATTGAAGGTACAATTGTTCCCTTATTAAAGCACTTTCTTTGTGGGTGGAGGCCAGTGTAAAATCTCTGCTAATGTGTAAGGCATAGAACTGTATGCTGAGACTTTTATTGAGTCATGAAACCAGGAAAAGGATTTTAAATACAGGCTATATTAATTGTCAGATATCTGCTTTATAATTTTCTCATGAGTGAAATATAACAATTTCTGGTGGAGTTTTGTGTGATGGAAGCAGAGGTAAAAGCACAGTATTAGAATGATGCTAAAGTTTTTTATGCTCCTTGTCTTAGACTGAAAGAAATCATTGCGGCTATCATAAAGTTTATTATTTCTTTTCTTTCCTATTGAAGGCACTTTGTGACCTGAGAAGTGTCTAAAGAATGAAGAAGCTATGCCATCTTGTTAATTGTCAAATAGTGTCCTGGTGTAAGCTGGAAATTTCTTCCTCTTCCTTCTCTTTTTTTCTTCTT
>NW_010259479.1:0-3835 GCF_000690775.1 Eurypyga helias
TGCTAGCTGGAGCTAAACCACAACATTCAGGAAGTGACAAGGGCTAATAAATCAGCCATAACCTATTGTATAGAAACGTATCTTCTCAAACAAATTGCTTTGTCATGTTGTTAAACTTCAGAGGTATGTAAATGTGGATAAGCCAAATTTTTTATCAGGCATGCTATCATGCTTTTGAATATCTCCTTTCATAGATAACTTACAATTATCTGATACATCCAGACATCATTGCTCAGTTTAGTTGGTTGGTTTTCTGGCACAACTGTTGCAGATTTACTATGAAAACCAAATTTACTACAAAAAGCTTAAGCTGCAGGTCTCCAAGGTCAATCTTCCAGCTGCTAACGTCTTGATGAAAAAGGCTTTCTTCTCGATCTTCTAGAAGAACTAATGCCTTCGTATGTAAACAGCTCCAGGTAGAATCTAAACATGGAATTAGACCCACACAAAATAAAACCTCCCAACAGCACCATGGGCTCTTCCTCCATTAGCTGAGCAAGACTACAGCTGCAGCCCTTCAGATTCATTCCCCATAGATGCACACCATTCTCACAGGAGACATTGGTGTTGGCTAACTAGCCCTGCACTACGCCTCTCCCAGCGTTAGGAGGTAGGTTTATAGTAGGATGCATACAACCCCTTGCGTTTTGGATCCACTCCGTGTTAAGGAAGGTAACAAAAGTTTTCTAAGTCCTGTTTAGGGATGGGGACTTTGAAGCTAGGCACAGTTCTTGTACCATTTAGGTGCACTTGAAGAATACACTCCTGAAACATGGAGGTGCTCACTGTGGCATTTCCCCTCAGAGGGCTTGGAAGAGAAAACACTGCAGTCACAACATGTAAAACTGAGCATCCACCACAGCAAGATAAGTACATTTATCCTTAAGATTCCCTGCTGAGTATGCTTCTAACAGACACAACACTTCCAGCAGAATATGGAAATATCACTTGCACACCAAGCGATGAGTCAACAGTAAAGGGGGGAAAAAAAAAAAAACCACCACGACCAAATACTTTCAGAATGAATAAACCACATTGTCTGTTTTTTCTAGCAACCATACAGCTAAACCTCCAGTTTCTTGAGCATTTCTGATCATCCCTGAATTCCACAGGGCTTAGGATAATCATTAACAGCCAGAATGGATGCATGCTGCAAAGTCCAGAGCTTGCAATGATGTTAGACAATTGTTTGGGTTTTAAAACCAGCATGAGTCTATGAAATTTCATTCATTTAATTTAAAACATTTTTCTCCCACAAGAGAGTCTGTTTAAAAACTAAAAACTTTTCCTAAGAAAAATCTGTATGTGCAGATAATGTAGATAATCCTGTATGTATTCCTTCAAAATGGCTAAACTACCATAAAATTGAATTCTACATGTATCTAATTTAAGATGTTAATCTCTTTTTTATTTCTATCTGGTTTTATGGGAAAGGAAAGAATCATCCACCCTTTTCATTTTCCTGTTCCACTGTCTTTCTAATCCACTTTTTTATTTGAGTATTGTATTGTTGGTAAAGACATTTTTCTCCTTTTTTTCTCCTTTTTTTGACTTAATCACTCATATGAAAAAAGTAAGCTCAAGAACATTTGTGTTCTAATTGAACTTTTAACATCCTTATGTTCAGGTAAGTTAGAAATTAGGCAAACTAAATACACCTATTTCTAATTAAAAATCCCTGAGCATATGTAATAAATTAAACAAACAAACAAACAAACCACCACCTTAAGACAGATGTTAAAATCCCCCTTACACCTGAAGCAAGCACCCTTGCAGAACACAGCACAAGTTTTCACCATATATATAGTGCCTGGCAATTTGCATTATATGACAACCCTGTGCTAACAAAGTGACCATTTACATGGAGAATGTGCAATACATACTTGGACAACCGTTTTACAAAGTATGACTCAGTGGCTGACTGAAACTTAAGATATTTCAAATGTAACTGACACACACAAAACTTTAATAAAATATAAGGAATACATGCATTTTTCATCTGCAAAAATTTTGATAACAAAATCCTGGATTTACAACAAGGGACTGCTGATAGTTTATGTGTTACAAAAGCAATATTCCCACTGTTAGAATAGGCTGTATTAAAATTGTTGAATACAGTGAAAGTTAGCTCCTTCTTCCACATCATCTGAGGATGTGACATGGTACTACTGCATCACAAAGAGACACCACAGATTTCTGAGACAACAAATATACCTCCATAAACCAAATGGAAACCTGAAAACAAAGAGCCTGAAAATGCCATTATCTAGGCAGAAGCACCACAGGGATTTAGTGATTGCAGCTCACTGAAAGACAGCCCATTCCCAGAGTTGTTTTCCTTGGTGACATTTTCATCTACTTACCTTTTCTTCCATCAGGGACAAACGTAAAGAAACATTCTGTAGGTTAAACAACCTAAATTGACATACAGTGAGAAGAATTAGTTCCCCCTTACTAATATACTAATATATTAGAAGGGAAACAAGCCTTAGGATCAAGATTTGCATCATGTGCATGTCTGTCCTTTTAGCCCAATGAGCCTTATATCTGCCCTATAATGACACTCCAAGAGTACAGAACAATTTGTACTGTTGTACAGGCACTTATGAACTGTGTGTATTTAAAAAATAAGCCTAATTTATTGTGATCTTGTCACAAGGTAACACTCAGGTTACCCAAAGTCTCTCACATAGAGTGATCTCATGGAAAGGTAACAGGAGGCTATTTCAAGGGTCATCATGATAGCATCAGTGCACAGTCCTGATACCCAGATACACCACCATTAGGACAAACTTAATTACAAAACTCTATTTTCATAGCTCTTGCCACAGTACAAGTCTGTGGTACCAGCAGAGATGAAATTTTATTAAAAGATCTATTTTCCTTTGACAGGAAAAGGCATTTTTCCCTTTCATTTCTCTCATGGTCAAGGTTGCCTTAAAGTTGTCTGTACAGAAGTCCATAAGCTTGCACTAAAAGGTAACTTCATTCCTGTTCGTGTCCATTTTGCCCAAATTTTAAGTCATGGATCAGGATATGACTACAACACACCTAAACTCCACTTGACCTTGACCTCACTTCACGTAAGATTTTACTCATATGCCAGTATTTCAATATTCTTATACTTGTTCTTCTGGTTTGGTTTACATTTTTGCTTACTTTCTTTGCCTGGGAATAAATTGAAAAATACCTAGAAATGGACATTGAGAATCTGGAGCACCAAATTCTTTTCCCCTGACTCTGCCACTGACTCACCGATGCTCTTGGTCATCCCACCAGTGAAATGTGAATAATGACAATAATAGGGCAAAGTGGTAATTTTCTCATGGTTGAGTGCAGCCCTCGTGAGAAAACTTTTTGTAGAATATTTAAAGACTTTGTATTCTATGAAAATGGCATGTATCCATCCATTAAACAAATACACTGCATTAAAAAATCTTAGGTTTAAAAAATACTATGGTACCTTTAAACACTAGCAGTTCATTTGATTTCTTATAGTTACTATTCTACAAGAGCAATAATTTTGTACAACACATGAAAATCTACATTAGCAGTTCTCAATAGGTAGCAAGACAAAGCCTTCAAAAATTAAACTTATAAATTTATTTGAATTAAATAATAATGCATAATAGTCTAAATTATAAGCTTAGATCACTCACACATGGAAACTATTTTTACTACAAGCATCCTACAGGAATGAAGTTTAACAGCACTTTGCATGATCAAGACACAGATCTTGCAAAGATACTGTTGAAAACCTGAGGATGGGGAAGCCTTTTCTTCCAAGACCATTGTTTTGCTTTGTTTCATCTTGGTCTCAGGAAAAAAGGAGGGG
>NW_010259479.1:3866-11661 GCF_000690775.1 Eurypyga helias
GTGTGGAAATATACCTAGGGGAAGATCTGGTATTGTGCACAAAAAAAGCTGCTATTGAGAATATAGTCTCAGTGCTTCCTTTTGTGTCTGAACACACCTACAGCATTCCTAATGAACAACCTGCTTGACACCGACTTACGGCAGTACACTTGGGAAGTCTGCAAAATCATGAACCAAAGAGGTCTGGCAACGAAGGGTCACTGTTGTGGCTTGCAACATTATTCTTCACTGGACAGTTGGGAGAAGAAAAATGTAAAATCCTGAAGACCTGCAGACAGAGTTAGAGTAACTGGAGAAAAGTGGACTACATATCAAGTAGCACTGTTAAACTCTTTTCTAGTTTAAGAAAATAATGAAGTGAGTCTAATAAACTGAGTCTTTCCCTTTAATTTATTTTGGGACTATATCACATAACAGGAAAGGAAATCAGAAACATTTGTCTGCCTAACACAAGCAGAAAACACGTTTAATGGCTTCCGTTCCTCTGAAACGTATTTCATGCAGTCATACTGGAGACAAGAAAATACATTTAATTTTTTGCGGTGAATCAACAATCAGCAACACCATGGGAAAAGCAGAAAGGTAGTCACAATAGAAAAGTTTGTCTCAATGTTACACACCTGCTATCAAAAATATATGCCAGAAAGGTATGTAATATTCATTCATGGGTACACCTTTGATTAATCTTACTAAAATAGTAGCTAATGAATTTATATTTCCCCAAGATTTGAAACAATGCCTCTGAAAAAGCATCAGCTGGAAAACTCCCAGAAATTCAATACATGACATTTGAAATATTTTTAAATTAAATGTTGGCAGATATTACATGAAATTGAGTTCCAATTCTGTAAAGCTAAAAAATATGTTTTTTTCCTGGTGACTACTGTGTCTTGAGAATATAAGACCTAAAAGACCAGGAAGTTTTCAGTCTTGGGGTGGAAAGGGATGAACCATCATCCAAAGCAACCAAGAACAATAGTAAAAGAATGTCTGCTCAAGGCAGGTAAACAAAAAAATGGCCAAAATATAGAGCAAATCACCATTATAGAAAATGCATATGACATGCTACAAATGGCCCAAATTTTTTATCTTTACACTATGTGTTCTTACAGTGTGCATGTGTGGCTGTGTGTAAATAAACTTGTATATGAATGTCTGTATATTCACATACATACACTGACAAAAATATGAGGGACAGAGGGAAAGAAATTAAGCTCAGCCCCCTAAGCACTGAAAATAGCATCAGAAAAACAGCCAGGAAAGTACCTCTACAGCACCATATTGGAAATATTTATTTAGAAAATCCACCAACTCACATCCCACCACTCTTCTCGCAGCAATTTGCTGCCTGTGTCTAAAGTGGAGACAACAAGGAAGTTGAGCTCACAGAGAATTTTGAAGAGGAAGAGAATGTGAACTTCATTTTTGACTCAGAAAACCATCAAACAAATAAAAAAAACCTCTAAGCTGGGAAAAAGAACAGATAATCCAAAAAATTCAGAGCAGAAAGTCAAATGTAAGTGATAGACAAAACTGCCAGTTGAAAAAATTGATGAAACTGCAGAAACTGCATAGTAAAAGCTAAATCTTTGACCTCTATTACCTTTTCCCTCATTTAAACACACCTACTTTAATGAGATTCTTGCAAAATACTAAATATTTTACAAAATCTGTACCAGACAATTTTATTAAGGGGCCATATTGGCCTCTAGGGGTCTTTTTACTACTGTTATGTACTACATAATTTCTATTATTTTTAGGAACCCCATTACTATACTCGTATTCGGGACATGCCAGCAGGACATCCCAAAATAATAAAACAGCTGAACCACCTTACTCAGTCAAAAGATCAGAATGTAGAGATCACCCTGGAGTCTACAAACAAATTATTATACAAATTTCAGTGCGAAGATGTTGGTCAGCTGAAGAGTACCAGATTACATGAGAACCATTGAGTAAAGAACAGCCTGGAAAGGCTATAAAATACACCTGAGACTTCTTAAATAGGTGGAGGGAGTGTAAAATCACTTTTCTCTCTAAAGCAGCTTATTCCTTTGGCAGTCATTACTTTAAGGAGTTTAATTACACTTGTGAGCAGCTTTCAGAAATGTCTAGCTTCAGCTAACATTCATTCATGCTGAACATCACAGGTGGGTCTTTTATAGCAAGTTTCATCTTTTGGTTTGTTATACATAACAAAATGTCTCATTAAAAGCAATGTGTTCGTAGGAAATGAAGTGTGATTAACGTGTATTTCTAAGCTATTACATTAAACATTCATCATTTTTGTTCTAAGAGCATGAACAAGAACAGTTGTCAGTACATGTTCTTATTGCAGACCTTAAAATACCTGATGATCATTACGACTGACTAATTTCATGAACCTCTCTTCAACAGTTGAAGGTCCAAGACACATCCAGAAGAAGCAGAGATCACATCACTCAGGCAGATTTATTTTTCCTTTGGTCTTCCACCCCTGGAAAGTGAAATAACCTGTAAGTGACAATCAACTTGGAAAACCCTTACAGAACCTTTAGGCTTTTGGTTTGCACAGCTCCTGCCATGAGCGTTGGTGAGCGGAGCGGCAGAGACCCACCTCAGCTGCCGATCCATCTGCACTGCTGTGCTGCATAAACCTTCAGCCTGGGGCCCCCCATCCTTCACTGCCAGACAGCAACGCCGAGATAAACTTTCCCTGCAGAAAGCACTACATGTTTTGGAGTTTCCTGTGTTATCCTCCAAAGTTGGATCTAAGCCCTGGCACTTAAATTTAGATTAACTGTCTCACGTTTTATTTATTTACTGTTTCCTGAGTTATTAATATAATAAGCCTTCCCCATTTAAAGTCACCCCCCACACGCTGAAAAAAGCACAACAAAGACCGCTTAAAATGACCCATTTCCTGTTGCTGTAACTGCACCTTCTCTGTGCGATTTCCTCAGTTTGCATAAAATGATTAATTATGTGTGTATGTATTAGAGAAGGTACATGCACTTTGCTTTTCCTCTTTGTTAATTTTTCATTGGTAGCCAAGATATAAACTACCATAAAGTAAACACATTAATGTTAAGCACCAGGAACAGGATCTTCTGGGTCCAACGCACACTTACAATGACCAACTCCAAAGACTCTTTTCATCTCCGGTTCTTTCTGAGCTGTCAGATTTGGACAGTGTTAGCATGACACTGACTTTGTTTTCACTCCCACAGCAACTCTCATCCAAAAATTCTGAAACATTTTGGAAGTGTAGTGGTTTAACTCTTGCCACATCCTTGTGAAGTCATTATCCCTTGTGCAGCTGGGCAGAGGGAAGGCTTACCTTCCTCCCTTCCAAGGCATTCCAGTTTTAATGGGTTCGTGCAGCCAGAAAATGTGACCCCATGCTGGGCTCAATCACTGCAGTTGGACTGATTCTGGCACACATGACATGTCCCTTCTGAAGGAATTGGTTGCACACAAAAAGTAGTTATACTTACACTGCAATAGCAATTTATGTTACAGAATAATTAATCTTAGATAGATTATAAAGTCTAACAAGGGTTTACTTCTAACATCCAGCAGAATCCCCAGTAATGACCAGCAACCAGCATTACCAGCCATTATTTGGCTATAAATGCAGACAAGAATGTTTTTTTCCAAACTCTTCCTTCTTTCTTCTTCCATTGGTCTTTTTCTCCTGCAGTCCCCCAGCCAGCAGCAGCTTCGCCCCTCAAGCTTCTCTCTCTCCATGCTGCAAGAACTGGGCAACTCCCAACATCTAGAGACAATCAGCCCCTCCTGGCTCAGTGAAAACCCTTGTGACCAGTAGTTGAAGATTGCTGGAGGATCTGGGCTTGTCACGTATGATTGTATTTCTGGATGAGCACCAGAGCAAAGGCTGAGATGGGGGAGGCACCCAGTTTAGGTACAGCCCTGCAAGGAGTCACTAAATGTTTGGAGACAAATGGTGCTGTGAGGCACCATGATCCACAGAGTGCCACTGGATTAATACCTGGAGTTTTTTAAGGACTTTCTATGTCTTACAGAGAAATCTCGAACAAAACAGGAACAATGCAGTTAAAGCATTTTCCCTCCCAGAGTACTAGGCAAGTTAGTAAAGGCGAGCCCAGTGACTGTAGGAGACAAGAAATTCATACCCACACCGATTGGTTTGCACTGCTGAGATATAAAGTTTATACACAGAACAAAGCAAACTGTGTATCAGTTAATAATGAAAGGATTATGTTCTATTTTAAACATGTTAATTTTTCAGTCCAGCTTCTCTCATTATTATTTCAGTGACCAAGTTGTAAACAAAATAAGCAGATAGCTGGAATGGCTGTCTGAAGAAAAATATTTATTGTCCCACTCCTCTAGCTCTATCAGGAATAATCCTTTCCTAATAAATCAAAGAAGACATCCAAGGTATCTCTCTCTTTCAGGTACTTCAAGAAAAGTCCTCACGTTTCTTCAAGGTAGAATAATTCTTGTCCATTTGTAGATAAAATGTGTGTGTTTTACATGTATTTACACACATGTAACATGTACATATGGAATTGTATAAAAAGAATGGAAAATTCATTTTTGCCACAAGTACAACAGAAATTTTTACCTGTTTTATTTTTATCTTTACCTCCTGTAAAGGAAGTTGTCCAGAGGTATTGTTGCAGGGCAAATAGATCAAATATCTTAGGTTTAGATAACAGAACACACTCTGCCCTTTCAAACCATACTTATTTGCAGCAATCAGTGCTAAAATGGTATTGATAATATGCAAATTGTGATTACTTTTTTTATGTGGCCAATTTTATACCATTTTAATTCAAATAACATCAGTGTAAATGTTTCACATCATCAAAACTGAGAAGAGAAAGATAGATCATGCTGATTTAGTTGAACTGAAAAGCAAAGCAAACCAAACAACATCTCAAATGGTTGTACCAAGTATTTTTAGAATAATTATATGAGATTCACCTGCACCTAGCACGGTAATATAGACTGTCAGAAGTACTTACCAGAATGACATAGGAGTCTTTGAAGATCTTTGCCACACTTACGTACTACTAGAAACATGTCTTTCTACCTACGTTCTTAGATGAGAGTCAATTAAAACAACACTGATGTTACTAATAATAAAAACAGTACTATGGCTAATAGCAAATCAATGTTTTACCTCTCTGTTAGCCCCAAGATTAGGTAGGGTCCCAGCATGATATAACCAAGAATAAAATCTTTGCTCTGTAACACATGAAACATTACAACTTCAAACTTTGCCCTCCAGATCATGGTAAATGTCAGGTTTTTCTTCCCATGAATTGCAAAATGTTAGTAAAAATGAACTGCAATCATAATCAAGGAAATTGCAATTCATGCATCCCAATTAGGACCTATAAAATATTAGTTGTGTTTTGCCACCTCCATGGGCACTGAATTTTTAATGGATTCCTCAAGATATACTTGTACATCTTATGTTCATCAGGTGCTCAAAGGTGCATTGTTACTGGAATTTATGAATCTTCAAAAGCCATTAGATCTTCCTTTGAGACATGCTTCATTTTTATGAGTGTTGAAGTGTTTTTTAAAGTAGGAATCGCAGATGGTCTACACCTTTAATAAATTAATCTCTCCCAAGTTTTAATTTATGTTTCATTAAATAGTGCTCCTGGCTTATGAAGTTGCCAGTATAAATGCCTCCACAGATTTGACTGGTTCCATCCAGGTCACATCTTTCACACTCCTAGTTTTCATCTTCGTAACAGATACATCATTACAGAAATGGGATTGCAAGATGTCAAAGGGGTTGCACTGCAAAGCACAGACATATCATTCCTGTTACTGATATAAAACTATACAAATGTATTAGTTCTAAATTTTAAAACATGTAAGACTCCCAGAGGAAAATAAAACACTTGTTCCTCTTCTTCTGAACCTTCAGAAAGGGACAAAAAATACAAGCTGCTGATGGGTACACTGACAGTAAAACTCAGATGCTTAGTGTGTTTTAAGATAGGTTATTTTTTTTTTTACTCACTTTCATGATCAGCATTGATTAGACAATATGATCAAGATATAGCTTTTCAATTGTAGAAAATAATCTTAATATTTAATAAATTAGACTAGTAGAGTGAGTCATTTTTTGGTTTAAGTGATCACCTGGAACAACATACATAGTGAAAAGCATCTTCAGGTAAATGCAGGGCTGACAAGGCTGCAGGCATCTGGCAGAAAGGGTCCTTGAATTTTACACCTTTAATGTTGCATGTGGTAATTGTCTCCATAAAACCTGTCAATCTGCAGAAAGCAGCTTCTCACAGTGGTGTTGGACAACAGTCTTGTCCATCCCGAAAGAGGAATAAGCTTAAAAGGTGTAATTAAAAAAAAAAAGCCCCCCACACAAACAAAACCCCACACACACTTATAGGAAGTAGGACAAAACACTGTAAAACCTAAGGTCTAAAGGTTTATATTTCTTTATGCTCTTCCCCAACAGGGCGTAGCCGCATGCATGCAGCCAAGGCAGTCAGCCTTCCTCTGGACTACGGGGATATCAGCAGGAGGATAAAACTGTTGCACAAGCAGTAGGAGAGCAGACCTCCCATTCACCTACTTGAGAGGCAGCGGGTCAGAAGCTGCCCTAAGTGCCTGCCTTCCCCCAACCTTTCTAAAACTGGTGCCAGTGGGTCTGTCAGGTCAGCAAGTTCCAGGTAAGGTCCAGGTCAAACCCGACTTGTCCGACTTGTCTTCTACATAGACAAGCCGTTTCTTTGATAACCTTCAGACCTCTTGGGCTTATCTCAGCAGAAAACTGGCAGCAATTTACATTTCATATCTTCCACCAAGGTTTTGATTTCATTATTTCTTGCTTAGCCCGGTATAAATCAGGAGTAAAGGTCCTGGAACAGAGTTATATAATAGTACTAAATCAGAAGAAAAGAGGAAGGAGGGAAAATTATTAAATAGAAATAGGTCTCCTCAGGCTTTCTTAAGACTGTTATAGCTGCAGACAGAAGGAAAGTAATTTTAATGAACATTAATATAACTTGTCTTGCTACACACAAAACATTCCTTTTTGTTTGTTTGTTTTAGAGGACATTTACAGAACTATTACTATAGTAAGCCATTTCTATTGCCTCAGGAAATGTATTCATTTCTCCCTCTCAGATAGAAAAAAAAATTCTTTTCTAGAGTTTGCAATAAAATGGGATGTTCTGTGGTCTTTTGCTAAGCCTTACACTAGCTCCCACGTGCATTGCCACATAATACTGATGTGTTTCATGCTGTCATGTACAAGGGCCCTTTAAATGGGAAAAAAAAGGAAAAAGTATTTGCAAGTCTTTAAAAAGGTAACAAAAAGTAATCCCAATAAGGCTTAATAATCTGTTCAATTGGACAGAATGAATCCTGTTCTCCTTAGGTTTTCCTGACCTCGTTCCAGCACATGGCACTCAAAAATGCATTAAGTCTCACAGACAGTCATGAAGGGAATACTGCTAATACTGACATGTTCAAAACCAAATGAGACTATGCGCGGTCAGGTGATGTCGAGACATTTCACAAGAATGTGCCCCCAGATATGAATAAGGTCCAGAAACTCACCAGCCTGACCTCGACTTTTTGAATGGGCCTAAAAACTTTTGAATGATGAAACTGGACATATGACACACCTCACCGGACTGAACAGAGCAGGTGACTTCCCGTGAACTTTAGCCCTGTTCCTGATGACCAACCTCCACAATGTCCTGTCATGTCAGGTTTATCATCAGAATAGTTTCTCCAGCGATGGTCTAGTATTTCAAGGCCAAGTGCAAGGTCCTGC
>NW_010259480.1:0-1795 GCF_000690775.1 Eurypyga helias
AGCCCAAAGCATTCTATGATTCTATCCTCTTGACACCCACTCTGTAGATATTTATAAGCATTGATAAGATCCCCTCTCAGTCTTCTCTGCTCCAAGCTAAACAGCCCCAGCTCTCTCAGCCTTTCATCATATGAGGGGTTCTCCATTCCCTTGATCATCCTTGTAGCTCTTGTACACAGAACTCCAGATGCAGTCTCACCAGGGCAGAGCAGAGGGGGAGGATAACCTCCCTTGACCTGCTGGCCATACTCTTCTTAATGCCACCCAGGATCCTATTGGCCTTCTTGGGCACAGGGCACATTGCTGGCTCATGGCCAACTGATTGTCCCTCAGCACTCCCAGGTCCCTCTCTGCAGAGCTGCTTTACAGCAGGTCACCCCCCAACCTGTACTGGTGCCTGGGGTTATTTCTCCCCAGGTGCAGGACTCTACACTTGCCCTTGTTGATCTTCACTAGGTTCCTCTCCGCCCACCTCTCCAGCCTGTCCAGGTCTGGCGGTATGGCAGCACAGGCTTCTAGCCGCTCCTCATGCACAGTGTGGTTGTCCTGGGGCCAGAGTGAACAGGTGCCTTTCGGCTTAATGTCTGTTAGCCAATTTGAAGTGGCCCTTAGTTCAGTGCATATATGCTTACGTTCAGAGTGTAAAACTGGGCTATCAAGTCTGTGATTGTATGACAATAAAACTACATAGTAGGTCTAGAAGGTGAATGATTTTTTTTTTTCATATAAATGCTTTTTACAAAGCAGCACTCGCTAGCTTGAAACCACTGTCTTCATGATGCTGAGCACAGGTTCTTTGGAGAGATTTAAGGTAAAGTCATCATGGTCCAAAGCACTGGGGGAAATACTGCAATGACGATATGTCTGGTGCATCTCAGCATGGCGTGGTGCTTGCTGATGGATGAGCTCAGGGGCTGATGGTGGCCCAGCTGTGTTAATATGGCAGTGCTCAGGCTAACCTCTGCTGTTGCTGGGGCATAGCATATGTTGCCCTGCATCTAGTGCGAATGGACTATGTTGTGTTTCTTGCTGGGCTTTCATCTATCAAGTGACCTTTAAGGTTTACCCTGGAGCTTGGTTGAGTTGAGCTGTGTTAGATCTCATGTGAGCAGCAGCTTGAGACAGTTTAATAATGTTGCTGCAAAGACTGAGGCAAAGCACTGTATTTCATACAATTGGTTCAAAATTACCAAATTTAATGTCGTGGTTTAACCTCAGCTAGCAAGGAATACCATGCCGCTGCTCACACACCTCCCCCCCGTCCTCCAGCAGAGGAGGAGAATCGGAGGAAAAGACAAGGAAGCTCATAAAATTTAGATAAGAACTATTTATGAATTGGATATAAATTAATATTATAGTGATGCTAATAATATTAACAATTCTAATAAGTAAAATAATAGAAAATAAAACATATGATACACTTGCTCACCACCTGCCGACTGACACACAGCCAGGTCCCGAGTAGCAAAAGTCAGAGCCAGAGAGCCTGAGAGCTGGAGCCCAAGAGCAATTGCAGCAGAGTCCGAGCGAGCCCTATCAGCGATAGCACGACTGGGAAAGCAAACCGACGCACCAACTCAAGAACGAGCCAGCAAAGGAATTAGTGAAGCAGCTAACAAAGGAGCTAAGGAACCAGCAAAGGAGTTAGCAAAAAGAGTTAACAAAAAAGTTAGCAAAGGAGCTGTGCTGGATTCAGTCAGGAAAGAGTTAACTCTTTTCACCCCTTATTTCATACCATTTTCGTCATGTTTAAGTCCCATACTGTTCCATATAACCAGCTTCCCCTTTCCCATCC
>NW_010259481.1:0-2014 GCF_000690775.1 Eurypyga helias
CCGGAGTTAAACCACGACACACTCCTGAGTCCTCATTAGTGTCACGGTAATTGAAAAAGGGCCTGGATCACTGTATATGATAGCTGCTACAGGAGAAAGTCTGCATCTTGCCCTCAGCTCAGAAACATAGGCTGTGATCCAAATTAAAAAAAACTGAAAAGTTTAGGTGTTGACATTCCAAAATTCTCTTTTCCTCTACTTTCGTGTGAAAAGCTCTGCCAAGAAGGGTCCTTGGCACTGGGATAAAATCACCCCGATAAAAGAAGGGGCTGCTGCCCTCCTCCTGTTTTTTGGAAAGAGAGGCATCAACGTCACTGGGCTGAGGAGATGGACACACCCCCGAGGTGGTTCCCACTGACTACCCCGGTTGGTTTTCACATTGCAGGCCCTCACAGAGCAGCCTGAGCTCCCTGCGAGGCTCGGGGTCAGGCAGCCAACGGGCAGGCATCCCCTACTCAGCAGCTGTGGCTATACCTGACGGCTTCACAAACAGTGCTGCCCTTTGTTGTGGAGTGGGTGCGTGCTTTGGCTCTTGCTCTCACCTTTTTAGGCTATGAGTGGAGATAACGTTCCATTTTAACAGCACTGTCAACTGGACAGCTAGTGGGGGAAGGACTCTCAGATCCTGGGGGCACCCAAGCGAAAGGCAGAGCCTCCAATGCCCCAGAGCCACCCCAGGCTAGCAGCTATCTGCCTGAACAGGGCATCACCCCAGAGCACCTGCAGCTGAGTCCTTTTATTCCTGTTGATTTTTTCCTGTTGATTCCGCAGGTACAGGAGTGCTGAGAAGTAACACCCTGACGTTCAGGGAGGGAGATGACTAGCTGTCACGCGGGGCTTTGTGCTGGTTTGTATTTTTTTACTCCTCTAAAGTGTGCAGAGCTGGGTGAATAGATGACCAGTTCACGCCTGTGAACGTGCTGGTCCTCCTCTGCTTCCTCCCCCGCAGAAGAAACTCCCACACCAGGCTCTCAGGGGTCACCCGAGTCTGAGAAAAATGCTGTTTTCTGTGGGTTTCTGGACAAACTTCTGATGATCCCTCCTCCGTGACACACAGCCCTGCGTGGCTAACTACAGACTTGGATCTGAAACAACGTGCAGAAACCAAAACCTCAAGTCAGAATGACAGTGACTGTCACTGGCCACGGGTACCACACCCACTGGGGCTGGCTCAGAAACCAAGGGGACAATATTTGCAACCCATACAACCCTAAAATATGCACATTTTTTTAAATTAATCTCCTCTAGGAGGAGCTTGAACTACCCGTGTCAGGAGGAGGCGTGGAGACGTGGCGCCTCAGCTGTTACTCACACGTGGTGATTTCCGTGATGAGCTCCGCAGAATTGTGGCAGCCCTGCACTACGCTCCTCGTCCACAGTGAAAGGTCTCGGCTAGTCTCCGTCCTGAACAGATGGGTTTCAATCCCTTGCCTCGTTCCAGTACGAGTTGCGAAAGACAAATCCATCCCAGACTGTGGTGACCCTTTTCCCGGGCCAGAATGGACCAACCTGCAATTGGATTTGAAAACACATCAGGGAATTATAACGCTGACACAGCCAGAATCCCTACCTGAGCACAGCTCTGCTCTGTGTGTTCCTGAATGCACGTGGCTGGGAGCACAAGAACTCGTATCTCCTTGGTATTTGAGCCTAAAGTGACTCCTAGTGACACGCAGAAGAGTGAGGGTCCAACACAGTGAGTACTGATGCAACCAGCCGTGCAGGTGATGACAGGGATGTCCCCTAAATTCCTAACCCATTGTAGAAAACACCCCTTTGGATAAGGAACTGAAAGAACCCAAGGACTGGTCAGTTGTGATGGGGTTTGGGGCACAGATACAAGTGCTCACTCACATGAGGCAGCTGAATCCGAGTTTCACTGTCAGGCTGCGGTTGCCATAAAGCTTAAATATCTGCAGACAAACTCAATGATAAGTGCTGTCAGATAAAGTAAATTGATACAGACATGTATTTACAGATAAGTTCTATAAAAACAAGCACAAGTACAGGCTGG
>NW_010259482.1:0-5267 GCF_000690775.1 Eurypyga helias
CCCAGCCTGCACTTGTGTTTGGGATGTTTAAATGAAAGAAATACCTTGGTATGCCCCAAACACTGTTACGAACACTGATTGTTTCCAAGATATAATTACCAGTGATGCTTTGTGTGTGGATTGATGTTGAACTAAATGGGAATAGGTTGAATCATGAAGCAGGTTCATACTGTTTTTTATCTAAAGATCTCTAACGGTCATTTAGTGGTTGGGGATCAAGGGGAGACAATGACTGTTGATCTGCAAGCATTGTATGGACAGTGTTTACATTTTTTACAATAAATTTCCTTTAGAAGATAAGTGTGCATCAGCGGAGATCTACAAGAAGTTAAACACTTCTATTACTTCACCGAGAAAACGATTATGACATAAAATACTTCATTTAAATAGCACATATAATGAAAATATCTGATAAGCCTTAACTGACATTTGCTCATTTGTGCTCGTTTCGGATTTGGAAATTACCATTCATGCTGATTTGGTGAGGAAAGAATACTTTTCTGGCAAGGCTGGCCAAGTCCAATACGAAGAGTGTGTTCATGAAATACTGACATGTGATTGGAGGATGACGGTTGTTAGCTCTTACTGGGGTGACAGGAGCAATAAGGTATAATTATTTTTTCCAGTTTATCCAAACTTATTTCCTGTAACTGTTTTATGCCCCCTAATCATATATTTGGTGATTTTCCACAGGTTGTATACATGAAAAAGTTAATTTAATGATGATTTGCGTTTGTGGTTTTTTTTGTGTCCCCTTACCTGTGAAGCCAAATGTATTTATTGCAACAGGCAGGCCAGAAGAGGACAAAAATATTCATGTTTGTGAAAATTCACTAAAGGCTTGTCTGACATTAAGTCCCTCTTCTGAGATTAAGTTGAACTGTATATGCCATCATAGAGAAAGGGGTAGGTTTGACTGGGGTTGTTTAAATGAGTTTAAACCTGAGCTAGCTAGAAAACAGTTCCTTTTAGGTATTTTTCCACTGCCTCTGTCCTTTTTCTGTTCCTGTGATGAAAAAGAATGATGATGCTTAAAAGTGAGGGGATAAGATGCACTTCAGAAAACATATTCAACTGATATGTTTGTGCTTTTATGCTGCAAAGAGGGTGCCTGCCCAATGGCTTGGCTGTTCTGATTATTCTGCGACAGTCACGTGGCACTTGCTTTGGTTTTGACCAAAAATTTCCATCTGGGACAAAGAAACCTTTCTGATAAAACTTGTCTGAAATCAGGGAGTTTCAATAAAGCTTTGGGTTTCGTGAATTTCTATAAAAGTCTATTTTTCTAATGAATTTCCCATCTAACCCTGCTTCAGTTGACTTTTCCTCCGGTGGTGGTCTAGTCCCCATGGGAAGGAGCATGGTGTCCCTGCTTGGAAGAATATATTATAATGTCATGGTTTAACCTCAGTCAGCAACTAGGCACCACACAGCCGCTCACTCACCTCCCCCCTCTCCCAGTGGGATGGGAGGAGAATCAGAGGGAAAGGTAGGAAAACCCAGGGATTGACATAAGAACAGTTTTATAATTGAAAAGAAATGAAACAAAATTATACTAATAATACTAACAATGTTACTAATACTAGTAATCATATGTAATGAAAATACTACTACTACTAGTACTACTACTATATAATGAAAATAATGGAAAACACCCCAAATGATACAACTGGTCACCACCTGTCAACTGATGCCCAGCCAAGCCAGTCTCAGCAGGAGCTGGAGAGGGAGTGCAGGAGCCCAAGAGCCAGAAGCCCCCATCCTACTTCCCCAAAATTACGTACTGAGCATGACATCCTATGGCATGAAATGTGAGTTTGGGTCAGCTGTCCTGGCTGTGTTCCCTCCCAGCTTCTTGTAGGGAACACAGGTGCAGTATCAGAAACAGAAGTCCTTGACTTGATGTAAACATTGCTTGGCCACAATTAAAAACATTAGTATATTCTCGATATTTTTCTCAGCACAAATCCAAACCACAGCATCATGCTAGCTACTGTGAAGAAAATTAACTCTGTCCCAACCAAACCCAGCTCATATGGCTTATCAACAGTATTCAACAAAATTCTCTTGTCCAAGAATGTTTTACCTGAATTTATTGCAGTCTTGTTCATTCTGAATGGAGCACACAGGGGATTGTTTTGCTGGTGGTGGGCCAAAGAGTGTGTGAGAAGGTACCAAACCCTGCAGCACAGGGTCAACCGACCGTGGGACCAGAAGCTACAGAAACAGGTGGAACGGGGTGGGGAGTGGGCTTTCTGGCCTCTGCTGCCTCACAAAAGCTTTACTCAGCACAGAGGCGTGGGGTGGAAGAAAATGTCACACTGGGCTTCATCCCGCACCCACCAAAGTCTGCTATTGTGCTGGGTGGGCGCAGGATCTGTGTGCAGAGGGATCTGCCACGCAGCTTAAATGTCACCAGCCGTGTGGGAGCACTTCTCTCCAGCCAGCCCTTCTGAGAGATCATTGTGGGCAATGAAAGGGCAGGAAAGACTTTTCCAGAGTGTGTGGGTGGAGGAAAAGCAACCCTTCATGCTGGGAATGCATCAGATGTGCGGATAACTCTGCAACATCTTTTCCGTGAAATAAAGGGTGAGGCTGAGCGAGCTTTGCAGGTGGAAAGAGAGCAGCTTTGCTCCACAGGACTCCTCCCCACACTCAGAGATCCCCCTGGCTCAGCCGAGCAGGAGGGGAATTGCCACACTGACACCTTTACAGATGGGCCACTCAATACCTGCCTCCTGTGGGAGGTAATTATTTAACGGGAAGAAGAATAAAAAATTAAAGAATAACCTTGTTGGAACTAGATGATCAGTGAGGTCCCTTCCAACCCAAACCATTCTGTGATAACCTGAAAGAAGCTGTGAGATGTATTCAGTTCACAGCACTGATGAAATAACTGTTTACAATGGGGATCCGGAAATATCCTTATTTTTTCTGAGTGTCTGTGGCCATTGCTGTTGTTTCCAGAGCTAAAAAGCTTGAACTGCCTGGACCGGACCCAAGGCTGTAGGTACCATGGAGACACCCGCATCACAAATTCACATTGCTTAGGCTTCACCATTAAAAACAGACTTTTGTCTCCTTGTTTCCACCAGGCCTTATTCAGGAAACACAACCCTCTCTTAAGTGCATGATCTTAAGCTCTGTATAATGAAATATCTTTAAGGTGTTTCTCAGTAATCAGTTCCCTGAGTTCTTCCTGTGAAATATTCTGCTGCTCTTCCCAGCTTTCTGTCATCAGCAAATTTCACTGATGTGTTCCTCCTTCTTGTGCAAATGTTGCTGGTGAATTTATTTAGTTTAGGCTGGCTGAGGGTGATGCTTGAGAAACTGTGCTTGTAACCTCTCTCTGCCCTGACGGTTCCCCTTTCAGCACCTTTTGTCTTTGGTTCACCTGGTCCCTTTTCCTCATAATTCCCTATATGGCACCATTTCAATTGCTCTGCTGAAATCCAGTCAGATGAGGTTCACCAGAACCAATTATTATAAATTAAATCATTGCTTGAGCAATGCTAAGAATCTGCAATACATGATGTGCAAAAGGGATGGCCTATTTCATCACACTCACTTCAATCTATATTTTCATGTTCACCAGAAAGAAATACTTCAATTAAGATTACAGTTTTGGAGCATAACTTTTAGTGAAATATTATCAAAATAATTGGTGGTCTTTTGGGACAAAAATCTCAAAATTATCTAGATTTCAAGCTTAGGAAATAGCTGTATACATGCATTTTTATTAAGCTCTAATCCAGAACATAAACACTGTATTGGTTTTCTTTCTTCATATAGTTGATTGTTTAGAAGCTGATAAACCACAGATAAAGCCTAAGGACACAGCTGTGAGTTTTTTATTCTCTTACAGCTGCCTTATTTGCGTTGTTACTAATCTGAGCAGACGCGAGATCTTTAGCATCATCATGATGATAAAACAGCTCATTCTTTTGATGTCAGATAAAATGCAGTTTTGATGTGATTCTGAAGCCAAGAATCATAAAATCTGCTGTCATAATATCTTCCTCTACACTTGAAAGGGCTGTGACACATCTGGAAATAAAAGAATCTTTTCTTTTGCCCCATAAAAAATAGTGTTGCCCTCTTTTTCCTCCCAGTTTTGATTCTCACAATCTGGAAGGATTACAAGAACGGTCTGTGATGGCAGTTTATGGAAGGCTTTAGTAGAATTATTCTGTTTGGGCTGTGAAATATTTTGCATATTTGAATGGAAGAGTTAAATCAGGAATCAAAGTTGGGGATATTGTAGGCACTGGGCCACAGAGTCTCCCATCATTCGAGAGCTGCTGCTGATGAGAGGGACACGGTTCCCTGCATGGCTACCTTGTCTCTGCCCTTGCCTCGGTGGGTTTTCCAGCATGCAGGA
Organism: Eurypyga helias; assembly: GCF_000690775.1. Classification (NCBI taxonomy): domain Eukaryota; kingdom Metazoa; phylum Chordata; class Aves; order Eurypygiformes; family Eurypygidae; genus Eurypyga; species Eurypyga helias. The sequence continues at coordinate 4,382 of NW_010259482.1, forward strand.
CTGACCTTGAATGAGCTGGGGGCTGGCAGGACCCCCACTTTCCCCACTGCAGGGCAGCGGGAGCAAGCTGGGTAGTCCTGACTGCTTGGCACTGAGCTGGGATTTGTGGTTTCAGTGCCACAGCCAGTCATGTGCCCATCTGACCTGAGAAAATCCTGTTTGGTCACTGTTAGGTCTGACTAAGGTGACCATAGCTCCTTTTTGGGTTATCTGGGTTTGGGCTTTGTTTTGGTCATCTCTGTTGTTAGCTGCTCACAAATTTCCATAATAATGCCTTCCCTCAAGATAAAGAGAGAATTGCAGCATCTGAAGTGATGTGCAGGGAGGATTTTTGTTACGTTTGTACCAAATGCTGTAGTTGCTTGCTTTGAAGTGCATTATCTTTCCAGAAATCCTGTTGCTGAAGAGACAAGCCATAGGAAAACATATGCCCAGCAATGCTTTTGTGAGAGATATGTAGGCTGAAGGTGAAATAGGAACAGGCTGAAGGATTTAATGAACTATTTCACATGATCCCTTTAAACTAGGTTGGAAGGGGGAGGGGGGCAAAACCAGTAGGGACACCAAGAGATGCCCAGAGCCTGGAGAAGAATCACTGTTCACCAAGAAAACATCTGGCAGGCAAAAAAGGGGAATGCTACATGCTCCAGTCTGCAAGCCAGCTTCATCGAGAGCCCACCTTAAATGCCTCTATGCGAACGCACGGAGCATGGGGAATAAGCAAGAGGAGCTGGAGGTGTGCGCATGAGTAAGGGGCTATGACCTCATTGGCATCTTGGAGATGTGGTGGGATGGCTCCTGTGACTGGAATGTCAGAATGGAAGGATACAGGTTTTTCAGGAAGGACAGGCAGAGGAGATGGGGAGGGGGTGTTGCTCTCTATGTC
>NW_010259483.1:0-2729 GCF_000690775.1 Eurypyga helias
TTCTATGATTCTATGATTTGGAAAGCAATATGAGGAATAAAAAGGTATGTGCATATTAAATTAAACAGTGAATGCTGAGAAAGAATGAAGTGTTTGTCTTGAGATGGCATGGAGGCCTTTTTATCATACACTGTATTTTTGCTTTTGAACACACTTACCAAGGAAAATAAAGTTTATGCAAGTTCAGACTTACCTGTTTTCTTGGAGTTTTGTTTTATGGCAACAAAAATAACTATGAAGCCACAATCCCTTGGTCAGGCTTTCACCTACTCTGTCCCTACCCTGTCTCCTCCAAAGATGTTTAGAAGAACCCCTCCTGTGACGGAGTCGTGACTCCTATTTTTATTCTCTGGTCAGTTAACAGGATTAGCATATGACAGATTGTGACTGCACGGATGACCAATGCAGGGTCATTGATTTTACTACTGTGTTTCCTCTGCCAAGGGATGCAAATAGCAGCAGTTCACTGTATACCAGAACCCATGCTGGTTCCCTGCCCTTACAAGGTTCTGGTATCTGGCAGTGAAAGATGACCAGTGGCAACATAAATTGTGTGCAAGTGCAACTAGTGCTTTAAAACTAGCACAGTAGTACATGGTTTAATTGTGAGACAACTTTAATCAGGTTAAAAAAGGAAAAGATGCCTGGGGATGTCTTGTAGTGATAATGCACTTGGTAAGGTCAGACCTTAAAACTGAAGCAAAAAGTGAATGGTAATCTTTGGGACAAAGGTGTTTTTAGGTTTGGTGTGGGGTTTTTTTTTTGTTTTGTTTCTTTGTTTGTTTCTTTGTTTGGGTTTTTTTCCCAGATATTTTTCTTTTCTTTATAAAGAGAACCAGAACAGAATTAGCCTGGAGGCTGTTTATATATATACATACACACACCCCTGCTGCTAAAGAGGAAGATGCCTTGCATATCTTTGAGTAGGAGAAACTACAGCCATAAGAGGAGACCAAACTTGTTTCATCAAAAATCCTCATGAGTTTTATGGGTTAAAAATAATATAAAACACAAAAAATACTGTCTAGACACCGTGTGTGTACTGCTTTATTAGGGGTGCAGAAAGCTGCAGAGCTGTCTGTACGTGTGCTAGAAGGCCGGACGGTTGAGATGGCAACCTGAGAGTACAGGAGCAGCAGATCCCATAGAGGAAAAGCATTTGTGCTCAGATGTGATGTAGACAGTCCACAGCAGCCTTCCGTGAGTCCTAGGTTTTGTTAAAATAATTGCTTGAGTACCTGGAGTCTCTGGTACTAGATGGCTTACGTAGGGATGTGCTGCTCCAAGTGAATGAAAAAAGTGGGATGGCTGAGTTATGCAGGGAGACACTGACGAAATCCTGAGCAGTGGGGCTGTTGGGAGGGGGCTGAGGGGCCTGTGCTCAAACCAGGCCTCAAAGCAACATGGAAGGTTGCTCTTTGTGGAGCTTCTGAGCTGTGGACCAGGCCTAACAGGACGTAGGCACTGGTGGCTTTATCAGCAGGGCGGAAACCTGTTAGGAAGTGACAGATTCTGGGTACAGCTGAGCTTTGCTGGCTCTTTGGGGCTCTAACGGATGCACGGTGGCAGGGGAAATCTGGCACAGGGTGCTGGTGCCACTCTTGGCACCCCCTCCCTGCCTCTGAGGGGACCTGGGCCTCTTGCAGGACAGGGGGTCGACTCACAGTCTGGCCTTCAGTCACTGCAGCCTTCAGCTTGGGACATCAACGTGGTAAACTGGCAATGGTTTAATTTAATATGCAGTCCAAAGTGGTATTGATTCAGCCTCTTGGATAGGAAATGGGCTGTCGGGTGGAGGACGGCCTTTCCCAGCGACATACACCAGCTGGTTTGTTTCCTGCCACATATGTCTGTGGCCTTATCAGGGCTCTAAAGGGATTAAGGAATTAATTTTACAAGACTGATGTGTCTATCCTGAGTTTTAAAACCAGAAGAGCTACATAAAGGTTAGAACGAGCTGTTGGTTAGCACTAAGGTGTATCACTCTCAATTTCCTGTGACGCCTGTTCAGTGAGGAAGGGCCTGTCATATTGTCACATCTTCAACATTAAGTACAGTCTGTTCCCAAATATCTGCACTGACTAGTGCTGGAGTAAAAAGGGTAAAACAAAGCTATGGATAATGGGGATTATATTTAAATGATGGTCTAAGAGTACGCAGTGAGAGTCCTGGTGAAGAGGAAGGTCAGTAACACTTGCATTTTGATGCTCTGGCACTCCTGAGAGGGTGCATCCTGCTCTGCTGCCTGACTCACACTAGGTCTGTGGAGCCAAGCATCTCCAGAGCCCAGATACCAGGGAGTTGGCTCTTCTGGCAGCAGCTCCAGAAGAGCACGTTATCCTGACAGCCTGCCGGTGTCATCCAGCAAATTCACAGTGGAATGGTGTGGGAATCCATTCTCTGAGAAAGCCAGTGTTCAGAAGACCTGGTTTTATCTTTTACCTGGGAAAACAACATGTGACACTGCTACCGATGTAGATTTGTGTTTGTAAGCTGACCGATGAACAGAAACACTAAAATAGCTATTTTGCTTCTGCCAATTCTTTTAGCTGGAGGACTCAACAGTGAAACTGTTGTTTACTTGCAAAAATGTGAATAATCAGAAAAGGCTTTTGGAAAACCTATGTTTTCCATTTCTGCTTGAGCCCTCATGGCTGGTTACCACTGGGAGAATGGCAGTCAGATTCTTCCTGTCTGTAGTTCGTAACCATAGAATCATAGAATCACAG